>NC_052517.1:21539878-21604878 GCF_014356525.2 Nilaparvata lugens | reverse complement strand
TCTTCTTTTTTTTTTTTTCCATATTATCTTTCAACTCTTCTCATATTTTAAATTCGATAGTTTTAATGGGAACAATATTCTCAGTTATCCTTCCTCCAATACTGGACAGTTATCATATGTTTGTCGGCCGATTAGTGTAGATAAAACAATTATCCTAATTCAATGCGCATTTCATCCAAATATCAATCATTCTCCACTTCATAATTATTTGTCAAATTTATTGATTGGTAGCTTAGCTGTTATATTCTCAATTATTATGAACTTTTGTGTGTACAATTTAAAAGTAAATTAAAGCTTTAGATAATATTTATTACATCTGTAAAAATAGCCCTACTTTATACACTTATATTCTCAATAACTGACGATATAAGGCTAAAAATTCATTGAATTCTACAAAGTATAAATGACTGAAGAATTATTAAACGATATGAATAGTAAACCAATGTTAATCAAGTGCTCACTTTATAACTAGAATCTCCTATAGTTCTACAGTTACTTAATTCTAAACTTGAAAATCAAGTTCTAAACTTACCCCAACTTGAGTCCCCGGCTTGTTTGGCTGTCCATTGTCTTCTTACTTTTTGAGACCAACTTGACGAAGTTTTCACTTTTGGTTTGTTACGTTTTTCATATCTGAAATAGAATTGAAAAGAGTTAAAAGTTTGGCAAAAACTCGAAATACTGTACAACACAATATTTTAGAAAGACAGCATCTATGACAAGTTATTAAACTGTGTGTATGTAGGTTTGGGACTGTTTTAGGTAACAATTTGTTAAAATAACTAATATAGAAAACACTCATTTGCACTACTTTTCATCTTCAGCATTGTTTTCATTTCATTTAAACTCAGTCACAGTTGATTCAAACAGTGAAACATTCAAAAGAGCGGAACTTCATTCAGTTTAAAATGTATTAAGGCTGTGCAAAGGCTACAAAAAAACTTTCTACTGGTAATATTTTCCAAAGTTTTTCGATTTGTATTCCATCAAGCTATCAAAATTAAAAAGTTTTCTCAGGAAAACATTTTTCCGATCATTACTTTTTGAGATATGAGCGCCTAAAGTTTAAATTTTGGGGTCAGAACATTTCAAATTCGGTAAGAGATAACCCCATGAAATTTAGAGGATAAATTCTTCATGGTATTTTTGATTGAATAAAACCAAATTTTCTGAAAATATCAATTTTTGAGAAAGTTATCCAATTTACCAAAAATGACCAAAATTAACTCAACAAAAAGTCATTTTTGGTTATTTTTAGTAAATTGAATAACTTCCTCAAAAATCGATATTTTCAGAGATTTGTTGTTATATTCAATCAACAATACCATGAACAATTTATCCTCTAAATTTCATGGAGTTATCTCTTACCAAATTTGAAATGTTCTGTCCCCAAAATTTAAACTTTAGGCGCTCATATCTCAAAAAGTCATGACCGGAAAAAATGTTTTCCTGAGAAAACTTTTTCATTTTGATAGCTTGATGGAATACAAATAGAAAAACTTTGGAAAATATCACCAGTAGAAAGTTTATTTTTAGCCTTTGCACAGCCTTAAAGTTTTAAAAACCGAATTTATCAGTCAAATAGTTTAATTACTCACGGACTCATTCAATTGACTTTGAAATACATTAAATTTTTTTATTGCGGTTGATGCTTACATCAGCTTCTTGCTTCTGCTCGGGTAATGGGAAGTGCGAGGGTGAATTGATGAGATGATCAAACGCCCATGCCTAGTCGATGGGATTCGAACCCGCGACCGGTTCGAACTAACAGACTGAAGGGTGCTACACCTTAGGGTGGGCACACACCAGTTAGTTAATACAAGACTAGTCACGATTAGTCACAATACGTCACATAGTTGCTTATGAAGCAACACACACCGATTACTCATTGCAATTAGATGTCTTCATAAGCAACTATGTGAAGTATTGTGACTAAACGTGTCTGATCATGTCTTGTCTTGACTAACTGATGTGTGCCTAGCCTAAGTCGTATCGGCTATACTGGCCGGCAGATTATTTTAATACTCCTCTGAACTTATTTCCACAGTAGAGGAGAAATTTTCAAATAAATGTATTGTTATTCTGAGAATAAAATTGAATAATCTATCTATTATTTATTAAATCATTATTTGAAATAAAATTTCAACATCTCCTCTAGAATGAACAAGGACTTCTATTGGCTTTGAAATATGTCACGGTAATAAAAAATAATCTAAAATTTAATACTCACAAATAAATTTCGACATCTCCTCCAGATGTATCAATGTCATCTATCCACTCATCACTCGTTTCAGAAGTATTTGCTTTGGGTTCATTCAGTTGATACACTCCTGCAAAAAGTGAAATACATGATTTATTAACAATATCGGGGGCTTGATATAGGGCTTGAACTCCGAGCTTCGCTCTGGAGTACAAAAGCATAAAAAATGAATTACGAAAGAAGAAATTATAATAATATTCATACAGAAATGTTCTATCTAATCACAGTGAATTGAGATTAATTCCCAGAGGAATGCAAACATTTCCCTCACAAAGGACCGGTTGCACAAAAGCCGGTTAAATTTTAATCCTGATTAACTTCACGTGAACCAATCAGAGAAGACATTTCAAAAAGATGGTTCTACTTACAGTAACTATATTACCCACTAGCCGTCAGGCTCGCTTCGCTCGCCATATCCATCTAGCCAGGGGGCTCCGCCCCCTGGACCCCCGACTGAATCGTCCAAGAATTAGATCAGCAGGCTCGCTTCGCTCGCCTGCATTTTTCATTTGAGTAATTTTATCATATGTTAGGACAATCCAGCCGGGGGTCCAGACTAAACGTCTGGCTAAACGGATATGGCGAGCGAAGCGAGCCGACGGCTTGTAATTAATATTCCAGGATGAAGTAGCAGTGCCCAATCAATTTTTCCGCGATAAATGCATTGAAATCTTCAACTTGGTGCCAACCCAACAAAGTCAACTCAAATTAATGCAAACTGACAAAATTATTGATTTAGTTGCTAGTTAACAACTGTTTCGAAGAGTATACTCTATCTAGATTATAGTTCTATAGTACATATGATATATGATATGGAAATTTCAATTATAATTAAGAGATGGGGAGAAGAAGAATATACCATGCTAAAAGACGAACTTTAAGCCCTTAAAAACCTCCCTTAGAGTTAAAATATTGCCAAAAGATTTCTTAGTGCGCCTCTAAAGGGCCAACTGAACATACCTACCAAATTTGAACGTTTTTGGTCCGGTAGATTTTTAGTTCTGCGAGTGAGTGAGTGAGTGAGTGAGTGAGTGCCATTTCGCTTTTATATATATAGATTGAGTAATATAGTTATTGTAGTTCTACTGGAATTGATCAGGTTTGAAAATAACCCAGCTTTTTTGCAACCGGCATTAAGTACCTGATTGAATGATTACAAAAGTTCAACAGCTGAGTAATAATTTTGACACAGTCTCACACACATGAGCTCGCTCACTCACTTCCATCATCAACAGACGACGAAATAATTATTACCAGCAAGGATAGCAAATTAACGATAATCAGATGCTCTATTTTTTCAATTTAATTTAATTCTCTATTCTTTGATATTGATTCATCAATAAGTATACCATCAAGATGCTAAGCAGAGAAAAGTAAGGTAACCTTGTGCTATTGCTCTCCCAAATTTAGATAAGGTTACACATCGTCCGAAATAGGTTGAGTCTTGTCTTGTTCACTTCACATAATTTTCGGTCCTTAATTATTCTCACAAAGTAGATTTTTAAATTTATAACATGTATCTATAGAACATACTTGACTTCAAAAAGTCTCAACATTCTGACACAACCCATTATAATAAGAAATAGTAAATAGTCATTATACAATATCATCAAAAATAATCCACTGTGGGCCATTATTAAAAAAACTGGAATACTATAGTGAAGTTCACGTTATAATGGAAGTGGAGAAAGATAGGCGAACAACGTTGCCGAACATCTGTCTTGTCAATGCCTTTTATAAACGACTACATTCTACCCCACACAAGCTAGGCCTCGGGGCGATTTTTGTTTTGTTAATTCTTATAAAAGAACCTTATCATCATGTAAAATCATTATATTACTGTACATTTCTATGTTTCGATGATGAGAAACAGATTTTCCTGTTATTGTACTGTTTTTTGAATGAATAAAATCTTTCACATTTCATTTCAAACGGTAGCTGATAAATGTTTATTGATGTAATATTAACTGTTCATTCTCGTTTGAAATGATTAATTATATTTTATTAAGCAAGATATTATATTTTTCAATAATTTCATAATGAATTTTCATAATTAAGATGAAATATTCTGTTGATTAATTTATTAATTCTACATTGTTAAAAGACGATCTGACAACAGAGCAAAGCGAGATAGAGATAGTGCTATCTGCTTTGTTGACTGATAGACAATGATAGCAATACCATTGCTAATCAAACACTGGCATTATAATGTGGACCTCACTATAGAACATACTTGACTCCGAAAATTCTACATTCCGACAGAACCCACTATAATATAAGAAATAATTCATAGTTATTATATAAAATATCCTTTGAAATAACCCACTTTCCATTATAACACTTAGGGCCGTTTGCACAGTGACAGTTTAAACTAAATTTAATTTTAAACTGGATTAAATCCTTATCAAGTCTCGTTTGTTGTAATGATCATTTTGAGTTTAATCCACCAGCTGATTGAATTCAGTTTAAGTTTTGACTGTGCAAACGGCCATTAATTAGAAACCGAAATACTAGAGAGCTCTCAAAATCAAACTCACCCAAAGAATTCTGCGACATTTGATGTCCTGGCACCACTCCATACAAACTATTGCTCTGGTCACAGGAACTGTCCGATTGTGAAGATCCGGCCAACTCTGACTGATAGATGTCCTCATAGTGGCAGGAGTCCCCTTCAGCTGGCATTTTTGACTGGGAATGTACCAAGACATCGTAGATGTTTTCACTAAAATCCTCCCCAGGAATAGATGCATAGGTGTCATCTGGAGCCTTCCTAGCGATCACATCCCCAACATTTGCGTCCATGTAGGTGTAACTTGGCGATTTCGATCCTGAATAATGTTCAAAAGATCCTGAGTATTCTGCAGAAGATGCTTTGGTATCAGGGTTTCGGTTGGGATCATGGATGACATACCATGTAGATCTTGACCCGGAATGATCTTGGGAAACTTGTGGAGATTCTTTCCTGGGGACAAAACCATCTTTCATGGAACCACTGGGATCAACATTTTTTGAAAGATTTGTACCCAGATTTTGTAGATTTGACTTCAGCACTACGTTCCTTGCAGGATTGTGTCCCACATTTGATAAATTTGTCTTTGAACCAATGTTTCTTGCAAATTCTTGACTCAAACTTCCATCACTTGACTTCCCACCAACCCTTTTGATTTCCTCATACCCTGAACCCTGTCGAGAAACAATCAACACCTGGTTCACAGTTTCAACAATGCTTGAGTTTCTAGCTTCTGTGATAGAGACATTCATGTACTTCAAACCTGGTGATCTTTCAGGGGAACCATCAACTTCTTCATAGATTGTTCCTTCACTGTCACTGTTGCAAAAGTCTTCATAAACCTCACTGCATTCATCGATTTTTATGTTATGCTCCTCTCCAATTTTACCATTTTTGGTAGCATGTAAACTCCCATCATTTCTGCCATTCTCATCAGAATTATTTGGGGTGAATATTTGAATTCCTAGTGAACCTTTACTTCTCCCTGATTGTGAGACATTTTTGGTTGCAAAGAAAATGCTACCAACATCCTCAACCCTGGTTTTTGTTCTATCTAGCCCACCATCAAGACTCACCATACTATTGAAATTACTACACATTTCTGTAGATTTCAACCTACTTTCAATGTCTGATGTACTCAGTGCGACCTGACCATTCATATAGATTGGTTCATCCAGACAATCATCAGCTGGAAGTGACTTGATGCTTTTGCGGAACAAAAACGAGGTGTTCTTTACTTTTGAGTCCAGGGTGTTCCTTTGTGTTTGTGTCAAGTACATCTTGAGGTTTCAGTTTTTCCTCAAGTACTTTGTTGTCCTCAGGCTCTGCAATGACAGAAATGATGTTTTCTGTCTTGGGTACAACAGGATCTTTGCTGGAATCGTTGATCTCTTCTTCCTGTTTGAGTACAATGGAGTTTTGGCTAGACTCCTTGTCCTTCAAAGTATTCCACAGGAATGAGCGGTTGGGTTTTGCCAAGTTTTTCTGACCATTTATTCCTTTCACAACAACTTTTTCACCAATAACCTCTCCATCAACATCATCCTCCCCTTTCAATGAACCTCCATTCAGAGCACTCTCCAGTACAGTCTGATCTTTAGCAACTGACAAACCAAAAACTGCAATTGGTTTACTTTTTGCAGGACTTGTAATAACTTTACTCACAACTTGTACTTTCCTCCTACTATCCGGCACCTTGCTGGGTTTTGGCTGCAATTTGGGCTTCACAACTTGTGATTTTCTTGTCCCCACTACCAGTATCTGACAAGTCTTCAACATTTTTGGCACACTGAGTTTGGTTGTCACTCACATTCTCTAGGTTCTCTTTATCAACAATCAAGTTGTCTCCAACAACATTAATGATGGTATTTTCAGTTATTTTCAAGAGCAGATTCTCCTTATCAATTTCAAGATTATCTCCATTAACTTCGTGATTCAAAACAGGTTTAGTACTACTTTTGGAATCAATGTTCTCCTTATTAATAACAAGGTTATCCTCCTCATTGACATCCACACCATGATTGACTAGAGATTTCAAAACTTTAGCATCACCAACAAGTATCCTGCCATACCTTTTACATTCTTTATCCACATCCACAAAATTTCATTTCTTTCCCATCTTGTTTTCTATTCGCAGCCACTCTGCTACTCTTAATTTCTCTCACTTCTGGCTTCTTGTTTGTTGACATCAATTCATTCTGAACAGCAACAATGTGTTCACTTTTCACCAGATATTTCCTGAACTCTTCCTTTTTCACTTTGGACTCTTCATTTTCTCTGTGTACTCTACGTTGTACTTTACAAGTTTCACTATGTACCTTTTTCTTCACCTCCAATCCCCCACCACTTTGGCATCCTTCACACTTTTCCACTTGTTTCATGACAACATCTTGAAGTCCCCCACCATTGTTCTCCAGTTTACTCCCATCATCTCCAACATACTTCAACATCTGAACAACTGACCCATCTATAGAGCTATCACTATTCACAAAGTCTCTTGCTATACTTGTGATTGATCTTGTGTTAGTGACTTGGTACCTTCTCCAGATTTTCTTCACAGTTTTGGGTACACCACCATTTTCATCATCACTACAGAAAACACTGTCACTGCTTCCTTTCCTGACAACAATTCTCCTAGATTGATCTTTTGACCCAGTTTTAGAGGAATCAACTTCATCTTTCATGATAATTGTTGTTGAAGTACTTTCCCTAACAGTCCTTGAAACCTTATCACCATGTTCAACACTGTCCTTCAACAGAGCACCTACTGGGTATCTCGACAAAACTGGTTTTAAAAATATTGTTCTTTGGTTTATTTGTGGTTTGGGGCAGAGCTTTGGTGGATTGGACAACTTTCTCACAGCTTTTGCTGGGCTGGTACCACTGCTACCAACTGAACTACCACTTTTCTGCAATGTATCTTTGGAGTCAATATTTGGTAAACGTGGAATGCTCTGTGCTGGGTTGATGCTACTCTTTATTGATGTTTTTCTTGAGAATTTTGAGACGATTGAGTTTTTGCGCACAATAACAAACTTGGGACGTTCTGCCTGTTGATGGTGCGATGATGATCCATTGTTTTGATGGCCACTGTATTGATGTTGAGAATTATTTTGATGTTTCACACCCACTCTATCCACAATGTTCTCACCATCTCTAACATTCTTCTCAACCATACTATTCAATTTATGATGGCTTGTGCTACTGTCTGTTACATTTTGCACATCATTTCCATTACTTTTCTTCTCAAGATTCCCCACTCTATGATGTTTGACACTACTTTCTGTTGTTACATTTTTCACAACACCTCTAACATTTTTCTCCACAACACTTCCCAATTTATGATGATTATTCTGCTCATTTCTAACCCCCTGAGTTTCCTGCTCAATGCCACCCAATTCAAACTTCTTGATCCTAGCTCTGACACAGCCCTCAGTTGTTGATGCACTAACATGTTTCTGCAAAATCTGTTTCTGACTGTTCAATCGCTTCAACAACTTTCTTCCCTCAGCATCATTGGGCAGAACAACTGCATTGAACTGACTAGCCAACAAGGCAACACTGTTTGAAGGCACTGTTGCCACTTTTGTGGCCCTATAACCTGATTTTGGTCCTCCGGGCCGGATTTTGCGGAAACTCGGTTTGCGAGGTGGTGAGGAGGCTTTGCTGTGCAGTTTTGCTGATGGTGTCCTCTGCAGGTTGCTGCGGTGTGGTGGGGAGGAGTTGGTCTCCTCAGTGGCCATGCTGGGCTTCCTTGAGGTTCTTGGTGAGGAGGAAGAGGAGGAGGAGGCCACATTTGAGGTGGAGGCTGCAGTTGAGGAGGTGGGTCCACCAGTGCTTTCACTCATCAAGCGGGCCATTTCATTGTATACCTATGAGCAGACAAATAAATCATATTATAATAAATGTTTATAAACATACAAACATACAAAGGATGAAGAATAATAAATTGAACAAACTTAAGTAATACAATCACAATATTGAACCGTTTAGTGATTCTATATCATCAGACTTTCAATTAGCCCTATTGAAATAAATCATAAATCTTTTAGTTTCTACCTGAGACAAATAATGGTACATGTTACATTATCAGTTGTTACCTGAGCCCCTCTCTTGATTCTCAAGAGCTTCTCTCTTAAAAAAACTTGATTCTTATTTTATGATAAATGAGTGGTTGCTGATGATTTCAATATGTTTTATAGATTAATGTACCACAATGAGAATCATTGACTGATCAACAAGTTCATTTTTATTTATGAATATCAAACTTCAAAAGTAATAATATGGATTCTTGTTCACAACTACTAATTCTTTCTTTGGAAAAGGTCATGGGTTGAGCTTCATCAGATGTAGAAAAGAGCAAGAGAGTTTGTGAGTTGATATTTATAATAAGAGAAAGGAGAAATTATATCAGCTCACTAAATTCCAACTTGCAAGCAATTCAGTAAAGTTTATTTTTTTAATGGAATGAATTGGAGTAAAACTTAGTACTGATTAAGCTGTACTACTAACAATCATTTATTGAAATGATAATAATTGATTCCTGATTCTCAGAATATTTTATGTCTGCAATATCAATCAAATAATGTTTGGGATTTCATTGCTGAACATATACAGAATGAATTATGCCATATCAAACCGAAACGTTTCATATCTATGATCTTGTTGACTACAAATTTAGTTGACATAAATTCTGTAACTATAATGAGGTCCACGTTATAATGGCAGTGTTTGATTAGCAATGATATTGCTATTACAGATTGAATTAAATAGAGAATGCACTTATTCAAATGCTAATTAATATCTAATTTATTTAACGAAAATGCTAAATAAATGCTGTACATTACCCCGAAGACTTCTGCTACTGCAGACATTGACAACAGGGTTAACAGCTAGATGGAAATTCGATGAGAACTACTATCCAAAAATTAGTTGCCAGCCCGGGTATCGAACCCGGTACCTCCCAATTGCTAGTCAGGAATGCTTACCCTTACACCAAACTGACAATCTCTGGATAGCAACGCTTATTTTATACGAAGCCATAGTGGCCAACCAGTTACAGATGGAATTGAATAGAGAATGCATTTATTCAAATGCTAATTAATATATAACTATTATTTAATACACTTTTTCTATGTATTTGAACACGACATGCAGTCGATTATTAAGCCAGGCGATTGAAAGTACTCCAGTCAGTAAGTAAAAGTTTTTAATATTTACTTAATAATCGACTGCATGTCGTGTTCAAATACATAGAAAAAGTGTGTTTATACAAAGCAGCTCGGAATGGATCAAGAAATCATCACCTATTATTTAATGAAAATCCTAAATAAATGAGCGCTGCTATCCAGAGATTGTCAGTTTGGTGTAAGGGTAAGCATTCCTGACTAGCAATTGGGAGGTACCGGGTTCGATTCCCGGGCTGGCAACTAATTTTTGGATAGTAGTTCGCATCGAATTTCCATCTAGCTGTTAATCCTGTTGTCAATGTCTGCAGTAGCAGAAGTCTTCGGGTGATGTACAGCATTTATTTAGGATTTCCGTTAAATAATAGTTAGATATTGCTATTCTTGTCTATCATTAAACAGAGCGGATAGAGATATCTCTTTCCCGCTTTGTTCTGTTGCCAGAATGTCTTTCAACAATGTAGAATTAATAATTAATTAACAAAATATTTTATCTTGATTATGAAAATTCACTACGAAATTATTAAAATATATAATTTCTTGCTTGATAAAAATATATATATAATTGATTATTTTGAACGAGAATGAACAGTTAATATTACATCAATAAACCTGTATCAGTTACCTCCATAGAAGGCATTGACATGACAGAGGACTGGCAACGTTATTCTATCTTTCTCCACTGCCATTATAACATGGACCTCACTATAACACCTCCCATAACTAAGAATAGACCAAAAGAATTTCTTTCAAGTCACGATTTGCTACTGTACATGCTAAATTACTACATGGACTAGTGAGAATGGAATCAATTCATCACATAATGTTTGTCAACATTATTATAATTTCCTGTTTAATGGTGAATCATTTTGATAAGTCGATTCGTAAAAGTATTATTATACATATGACACTCATCAGATCATGACTCAAATTCATATTTCATTCAAGAAAGTTCAGTAGAAACGTAGAAGGATTCTGTGAATTGATCTATAGTGAGGTCCACGTTATAATGATAGCATATACCACGTTATAGTATTTGATTAGCATTGGTGTTGCTATCCTTGTCTATCATTCCACAAAGCAGATAGCGAATGTATCAAATCATAGTGATGTGTATCAAGTTGAGATGATACTGTATCATATTGTGTTGATACTGTATCATGTTGTGGTTGTTCTTGTTCTATAGTGGGGTCCACGTTATATGGGCAGTATTTGATTAGCATTGGTGTTGCTATCCTTGTATATCATTCAACAAAGCAGATAGAGAACGTATCAAATCATAGTGTTGTGTATCAAGTTGAGATGATACTGTATCATATTGTGTTGATACTGTATCATGTTGTGGTTGTTCTTGTTCTATAGTGAGGTTCACGTTATAATGGCAGTATTTGACTAACATTGGTGTTGCTATCCTTGTCTATCATTCCACAAAGCAGATAGCGAATGTATCAAATCATAGTGTTGTGTATCAAGTTGAGATGATACTGTATCATATTGTGTTGATACTTTATCATGTTTTAGTTGTTCTTGTTCTATAGTGAGGTCCACGTTATATGGGCAGTATTTGACTAACATTGGTGTTGCTATCCTTGTCTATCATTCCACAAAGCAGATAGCGAATGTATCAAATCATAGTGATGTTTATCAAGTTGAGATGATACTGTATCATATTGTGTTGATACTGTATCATGTTTTAGTTGTTCTTGTTCTATAGTGAGGTCCACGTTATAATGGCAGTGGCTGAAGATGGGAGAACAACGTTGCTGATCCTCTGTCTTGTCAATGCCTTCTATAGACGGTAGCTGATACAGGTTTATTGATGTAATATCAACTGTTCATTCTCGTTTAAAATAATCAATTATATTTTATTAAGCCAGAAATTATACTTTTCAATAATTTCATAATGAATTTTCATAATTAAGATGAAATATTTTGTTGATAAATTATTAATTCTACATTGTTGAAAGCCGATCTGGCAACAGAGCAGAGAGAGAAAGAGATAGCGCTATCCGCTTTGTTGAATGATGGACAAGGATAGCAATACCATTGCTAATCAAACACTGTCATTATAACGTGGACCTCACTATAGTCTTGAAATATTATTTAAATAGAACTGATAAAAGAGATAAAAATAATTGTATAGTGAGATTCAGGCCTCCCAGCTTTATTGTGTACCAGCATGTTAAAGGGTCTAATCAAAAACATGACAAACTGAAAACTTGACCTACTGAGATCTTGAAGGATTTAAAATAGGCCTATAACCATCCTTGGTTAATTGAGAATCTATATGCAAAATGTGAAGTTAATGAGTTGAGTAGTTCAGATGTGATGATGCGTCATTCGTCAATTTCCTATCCCCTACCTGTATAAGCCAATTCTTTCCTTTATTATATTATAGACTATCAGGAAACTCATGCTAAGCAAAGGTCTATTTTGGAACTCTACAAACTGAAAACTTGACACACAGAAATATTGAAGAATTAAAAATATGCCTATAACCATCCTCGATTAATTGAGAATCAATATGCAGAATTGCAAGTTAATGAGTTGAGTAGTTGAGACGTGATGATGCGTCATTTGTGAATTTCCTATCCCCTACGTGTATAAGCCAGTTCTTTCCTTTATTCTATTCAAAAGACAAACTTTAGACCCTCAAATCCACCTTTAGGGCCGTTTGCACAGTCAAAGTTTAAACTGAATTTAAGTTTAATTGACCGAGCGAAGTGAGGTCTAAGATTCAAGTCGACGGTTTGGCATTTCTCTTAATGTTTAAATGTTTAGATGTTTAAATGTTTGAATGTTTGAATGTTTAGCTATAAATAGCATTTTATATTTTATTCAATTGAAGAATAATCGAAACATTTTAACTCATGTTGTGATGTGTCATGTTTTTTTATGTTATTTTTTGTTGTGTTAGTACAAGTAAGTGTGACGGGCGCTCGGTGCTGTCGTTGGACGGGTGAACGCTTTTTGGTCAGCTCCACCAACTTTCAAATTATCTTTAAAGATGACTTGTCACTGTCTTGTTTTGATCTATAAGATCAGTTTATATCTCCCAATTATCATAACTTCTATCACTCGAAAATGAAGGTTTAGTGAAATATTTGACCGAGCAAAGTGAGGTCTAAGATTCAAGTCGACGGTTTGGCATTTCTCTTAATGTTTAAATGTTTATATGTTGCGCATTTACAGCGAAACGCGGTAATAGATTTTCATGAAATTTGACAGGTATGTTCCTTTTTTAATTGCGCGTCGACGTATGCACAAGGTTTTTGGAAATTCTGCATTTCAAGGATAATATAAAAGGAAAAAGGAGCCTCCTTCATACACTAATATTGGAGTAAAAATCAGACTATAGAATTATTCATAATAAATCAGCTGACAAGTGATTACACAGATGTGTGGAGAAGCCAGTCTATTGCTGTATTTCCATAAGGTCTATAGTTTCAATCAGGTACTTGTGGATGAGAATACTGCTTGAGGTCTACTGTTCACAGAACTACTAGTCTATCACTGTGCAAACGGCCCTTAGGGTTGAAATATCGCCAAACGATTTCTTAGTGAGCACCTAGGACCTATAAGGAAGCTATGTTCTAAGTTTTGTTGCAAACTATCCAGTAGTTTTTCAGAAATCGTGATTGATTGATTGATTGGTTGAGTACTTTATTTATGTAGATTACAATATATACTGGCTTATACACTTATATACAATAGCTTACAATACAGCAAAATTATAGATGAATTTACATAATATAGACTAAGAAAATAATTATTGAACTGTATATGATATGAAAAAGTAATTTGTAATATAATAGCTATAGATATTATATTGTTATGCATCTACATAAATTGGCGGAGCTTTGGACATATCAATGTCCATTCTTCGGAAAGAATATTAAAAATATCCTCCCCACTAACTCTCTACCAAATCAGTGATCAGTGAGTGAGTGAGTGAGTGAGTGAGTGAGTCAGTCAGATAAGAATTTTATAAGTATAGACTAGCAGGGCACCCGTGCTTCGCTACGGGAATTAAAAGATAAGATTATTTTTGCGAAATATTTATAATCAAAATGATACATAGATAATGGTCGATTCTCTTCTCACTGTCAGTATTGGTTGTACGGGGAGCAATGATGTTATTTATGAGGAAAACTGTCAGATTGATATGAATCTTATTATAATAATCCTGTTTTAATGTTTACAAATGGTGCAATATCAGATTTTTGTTCCCACAAAACGGTCGATAGTTGTAAACAGTATGAAACACTCCAAAATTAGCATAAAACATTACAAAATGATGGGAATTCTTCATGACTTGCTTTCTACCTAGTTCCAACCGGAAAGCATTCCTTATGAAAGTAACATCAGAGTTGCCCATTGAACTAGAGGTGACAGATTGTAGTGAATCACAGTATATACAGAGCTAAATTTTCCCAGAGATTGAGAAAAAACAAACAGGTAATTTCCTTGGAGGCCTAGTTCGGCTCCATTCATATCACATGATATACAACATAAAACAACTACTGAAGTCTACAGTATGCAGCAAGAGTTATGCAACATTCGTATGAATTCAAACCAGGAATAGAGTGAGGATGTGTGAAAAACAAGGGAAAGAAGAAGAAGAAGATGAAGAAAAAGCGAAGAAGGGGGGAAGATAGAGAAGAAGGCGAAGAAACAGAGAAAAAGAAGAAGACGATCAGGAAGGAGAAGAAGAAAAATACGAAAACGAGATGGAAAAGAAAAAGAAGATGTAAGCGGAGGAGAAGAAGTAGAAGAAGAAGTAGTAGTGGAAGATGAAGGGGAAGAAAAGAAGAAGGCGAAGGAGAAGAAGAAGAAGAAGAAGAAGAAGAAGAAGAAGAAGAAGAAGAAGGAGAAGAAATAATAGGCTTCAGTTGAGAAATAAAGATGAGTATATGGGGAGGATAGATTACTGGGTATGAGAAAAGTGAGAAATATGAAAAAAGTGAGAAAAGGAAGACGAAGAAAGAGATGAATGAAAGTAATAATAGTAAATTTTTGTATCAATGAGGAGGATTGGATGAATGAGGAAGAGGTGGTGGAGGCGGGTAAGGGGGTGAAAGGACGGGGGAGAAAGATTATACTAGTAGTTCCGTGAACAGTAGACCTTCTCATCTACAAGTACCTGATTGAAACTATAGACCTTATGGGAATACAGCAATAGACTGGCTTCTCCACACATCTGTGTAATCACTTGTCAGCTGATTTATGATGAATAATTCTATAGTCTGATTTTCACTCTAATATTGGCGTATGAAGGAGGCTCCTTTTTCCTTTTATATTATCCTTGAAATGCAAAATTTTCAAAAACCTTGTATATACGTCGACGCGCAATTAAAAAAAGGAACATACCTGTCAAATTTCATGAAAATCTATTACCGCGTTTCGCCGTAAATGCGCAACATAAAAACATTCAAACATTTAAACATTAAGAGAAATGCCAAACGGTCGACTTGAATCTTAGACCTCACTTCGCTCGGTCAAAAATATGGCTATTGAATGAATTTGACAGAGGAATGAATTTGAAAGAATGGCGTGGAGAATGATTGATTGATAATTGGATGGAATGCGCATTGAATTGGGATAATAATGATGTTTGGAAGAAGAAGAAGAAGAAGAAGAAGAAGAAGAAGAAGAAGAAGAGAAGAAGAAGAAGAAGAAGAAGAAGAAGAAGAAGAAGAAAAGTAGAAGGAGAGAGAAGAAGAAGAAGAGAAAAGAAGAAGGAGAAGAAGAGGAGGAGAAGAAAAGAAGAAGAAGAAGAAGTAGAAGGAGGAGAAGAGAAGAAGAAGAAGAAGAAGAAGAAGAAGAAGAAAGAAGAAGAAGAAGAAGTAGAAGGAGGAGGAGAAGAAGAAGAAGAAGAAGAAGAAGAAGAAGAAGAAGAAGAAGAAGAAGAAGAAGGAGAAGAAGAAGGAGGAGAAGAAGAAGAAGAAGAATAGAAGGAGGAGAAGAAGAAGAAGAAGAAGAAGAAGAAGAAGAAGAAAAGAAAAATAAAAATAAAACGTAACGATGGAGAAAACAATAATTAAGCAAGAAAAGATAATCAACAAGATTTGATACAAGACTCAAGTGTCTTGAAATTGACAGCGTGTTTTGAATGGGAAGCAGAGATGTTTCAATATTATAAATACTGACAGATTGAAGTTAATCTCACTATGGCATTATTTCCTTATTTACAATAGCAAGGCTTTCCCACACTATTTATTAAGCAAAGGCTCTTGAGAAATATGGAAAGAATGTTTTAAGAGTAAAATTAGGTCAATAAACTCCAGTTAAATGTCTGGTTAAACGCCGTTTTCCGTGTTTCACAACTAGAATAATATTGTTTGCAAATCAGCTGTTCCCATGTATTTTCTCAATCAGCTGTTTTCATTCACAAACCACGATGTACGGAATATCAATATGGGATTGGAGGGACTCATTAAGTTATAGTGAGGTCCACGTTATAATGACAGTATTTGATCAACTTTGGTTTTGCTATCCTTGTCTATCATTCGACAAAGCCGGTGTTACTATCCTTTTCTGGGTTCACAACCATGCCAATAATGTTTTTGACAGTGTAGAAATATAATTATGTAATGCGGAGAATCGGCATCGCTATTCTTCTATCTTTATCCACTACCATTATAACGTGGACCTCACTATAGATTGATAACCAGTTTGAATTAATAAAAATCTGGTGTGGCGCACTCACACAACTTTCCTTGCCATTATGAAAATTGATCACCTGACGCTAGTGTTCCCGCTCATCTCAAGACTACTATTCAAAGATTTGAGCCAGCTGGTGACAGGACAATAACGCTGGAGACACACGAGGTCTGCTATCTCTTCATAGTGAATGATTCAATAGAATCAACAGTTGCCAACAGTTTGCAAATGAATGATCACATTTTCTCGAATTTCGAGCTTATTTTCAATTTAAGGTGAAAATGCTACTGGACATATGGTGGCGATTTTCATGCTTAATCTTTTCCACTTGAAATATTTTGTTTAAATTGTTTCTGAGGCCTGATAATTGGGAATTTAAAATCGAACTTTGCATAGATGAGGCGGAGCTCCTGAAATTTTTACAGATATGGGACTTGTGGCAGTTGATAGAGCTTTTCAATGACTATTTTTGGTATAAATTTGATCAAGATCGTTGGAGCCGTTTCCGAGAAAATTGCGCAAAACCCTGTTTTTGACTAAATTTTCGCCATTTTAGCCGCCATCTTGAATTGCATTTGATCGAAATTGTTCGTGTCGGATCCATATAGTGTAAGGATGGACCTTAAGTTCCAAATTTCAAGCCATTCCGTTAATATTGGGAGATGAGTTATCGTGTACACAGACACACATACACTCATACACACACACACACACACACATACAGACCAATACCCAAAAACCACTTTTTTGGACTCAGGGGACCTTGAAACGTATAGAAATTTAGAAATTGGGGTATCTTGAATCGTATAGAAATTTAGAAATATGGGGTATCTTAATTTTTTTCGGAAAGCAATACTTTCCTTACCTATGGTAATAGGGCAAGGAAAGTAAAAAAGTAGAAATAATTTTATCATTATCTATTATTATCAATTTGTCAATCTTTATCAATTTATCAATCTTGATCAAATCATCAATTATCAACATTCATGATAAAAGTTGTTATTTTTTATACGTTCCACAGTATTGTCATTCATTACAAGAACGCGTGAAGTACTCAATAACCAAGTCATGTTCAGTATTTGGCAAAAGTAATTTGAAAGTCTCATTGACTATTCTAGACACCTCCAAGGTTCTATTCAAAACTTTTAATGGGGTTTTCCCCAGCCAGATTTCAACAGAGAAAGCAAGATGAATAGAGTTTATTGTAAAAAGCATGAAGGGAGTATGGTAGTGGAAATGAGATGGAAGATATCAGACGAAGATGAAGAAGAGAGAAAAGAAGAATGGGGAAAAAAGATGAACAGCAACTACAAAACAAGAATTGACTTTGCCAAAGTATTTCAGTGGAGATTGATTAGTTGATATTTGGATGGAATGCGCATTGAATTGAGATAATATAGTATTGTATTGTATCTACACTAATCGGCCCACTAACAACTCATAACCCTACAGTATTGGACAAAGTATTGTGTGGAGAATGATTGGTTGATATTTGGATGGAATGCGCATTGAATTGGGATAATATAATATTGTGTTGTATCTACACTAATCGGCCCCACAACAACTCATAACCCTACAGTATTGGACAAAGTATTGTGTGGAGAATGATTGGTTGATATTTGGATGGAATGCGCATTGAATGGGATATATAATATTGTGTTGTATCTACACTAATCGGCCCACCAACAACTCATAACCCTACAGTATGGACAAAGTATTGTGTGGAGAATGATTGGTTGATATTTGGATGGAATGCGCATTGATTGGGATAATATAATATTGTGTTGTATCTACACTAATCGGCCCACTACAACTCATAACCCTACAGTATAGGACAAAATATTGTGTGGAGAATGATTGGATGATATTTGGATGGAATGTGCATTGAATTGGGATAGTATAATATTGTGTTGTATCTACACTAATCGGCCCACTAACAACTCATAACCCTACAGTATTGGACAAAGTATTGTGTGGAGAATGATTGGTTGATATTTGGATGGAATGCGCATTGAATTGGGATAATATAATATTGTGTTGTATCTACACTAATCGGCCCACCAACAACTCATAACCCTACAGTATTGGACAAAGTATTGTGTGGAGAATGATTGGTTGATATTTGGATGGAATGCGCATTGAATTGGGATAGTATAATATTGTGTTGTATCTACACTAATCGGCTCACTAACAACTCATAACCCTACAGTATTGGGAAAAGGATATCAGAATCAGAGATAGGGAGAAGAAAAAAATGATGGAGAAGAAGTTGAAATAGAAGTGGGAGACGGAAAAAAGAAGAAGACATATGATAGAAGAAATTAATAGGAAACAAAGATTAAAAGTAATCGAGAATGGAAATTTAGGAGAAACCAAAAATTAACAATACTTACAGGGTATCCGAAAGGGCCCCTGATTTCCCCTTGTTGCTAGGTCATCTTTGAATCTTGGAAGTATCTCTGCAGCACTCCAAAGTCTGAAAAAATTAAAGCAAAAGTTTGAAAAAATATTTTTATGAATACACCTTCTTCCCGTATAATAATAACAAACTAGCAGGAACTCCGCAAGGGTGTACTGTATTTTAAAACTTGAAAAACGGAAAACTTGACTAATGAAATATTGAAGAATTGAAAATAGGCCTATAACCATCCCCCTTTAATTAAGAATCTATATGCAGAATTTCAAGTAACTGAGTTGAGTAGTTGAGACGTGATGATGCGTCATTCGTGAATTTCCTATCCCCTACAACTATAAGCCAGTTATTTCCTTCATTATGTATAGATTACTATAAATTCAAAAGCCAAAACCCAACCTCCCTTGACTTTTCATTTAAATTTTGAAAATTAATTAAACAGAAACTACTACGTTATCTTGAGTTCTATTTTAATTATAATAATGTGAAATATTTCTTCTATGTTTAGTTTTGAAGCATCTAAATTTTAAAATCTACTTTGTGAAAATACTTGATGACTGAAAATTTTGTGAATTGAACAACTACAAGACTTAAACTATTTCGGACAATGTGTAACCTTATCTAAATTTGGAGGAGGGATAGCACGAGGTTACCTTATGTTTTCTCTCCCTATCATCTTGATGATGAACTTATTGTATAAATGTTAAATGATGAATGATAAACTTATTAAAATAAACTTATTTGATAAACTTATGTAAATGATAAACTTATTGTATATTGTTCATGCACTATAGTGAGGTCCACGTTATAATGGCAGTGTTTGATTAGCAATGGTATTTCTATCCTTGTCTATCATTCAACAAAGCGGATACCGCTATCTCTTTCTCGCTTTGCTCTGTTGCCAGATCGTCTTTTAACAATGTAGAATTTATAATAAATTAACAAAATATTTCATTTTAATTATATGATATACCTCAAAATAAATGATTATTTTAAACAAGAATGAAAAGTTAATATTACATCAATAAACCTGTATCAGCTACCGTCTATAGAAGGCAATTGATTGACAAGACACTGGATCGGCAACGCTGTTCTCCCATCTTTCTCCACTACCATTATAACGTGGTCCTCACTATATAGATTTAAAAGCCTAAAACTAACTCCCTTGAACTTTTCTTTTACCTCTAAAACCAGAGGCTAGGTACACACTATTTAGTCAAGACAAGCCTATAGTGAGGTCCACGTTATAATGGCAGTGGATAAAGATAGAAGAATAGCGATGCCGATTCTCTGCATTAGATTATTATATTTCTACACTGTCAAAAACATAATTGGCATTGTTGTAGACCTAGAAAAGGATAGTACCACCAGCTTTGTTGAATGATAGACATGGATAGCAAAACCAAAGTTGATCAAATACTGTCATTATAACGTGGACCTCACTATAGAACAAGAACAATCACAACATGATACAGTACCAACACAATATGATACAGTATCTTCTCAACTTGATACACAACACTATGATTTGAAACATTTGCTAACTGCTTTGTTGAATGATAGACATGGATAGCAAAACCAAAGTTGATAAAATACTGCCATTATAACGTGGACCTCACTATAGAACAAGAACAACCACAACATGATACAGTATCAACACAATATGATACAGTATCATCTTAACTTGATACACAACACTATGATTTGATACATTCGCTGTCTGCTTTGTTGAATGATAGACATGGATAGCAAAACCAATGGTAATCAAATACTGCCATTATAACGTGGACCTCACTATAGAACAAGAACAACCACAACATGATACAGTATCAACACAATATGATACAGTATCTTCCCAACTTGATACACAACACTATGATTTGATACATTCGTTATCTGCTTTGTGGAATGATAGACAAGGATAGCAACACCAATGTTAATCAAATACTGCCATTATAACGTGGACCTCACTATAGAACAAGAACAATCACAACATGATACAGTATCTACACAATATGATACAGTATCATCCTAACTTGATACACAACACTATGATTTGATACGTTCGCTATCTTTAGGAGAGTGACTCCCTTATAAAAAGTGGAGATCAAAGAGATAGTGAGAGGTAGAGGAGGAGAAGGAGAAGAATAACTCACTATAGTCAAGTTTAGTCACAATACTTCACATAGTTGCTTATGAAGACACTAGCAGGTAACCCGTGCTTCGCAAGGGTCTATTTTAAAACTTGATGTAATGAAATCCAGAAGAATTTAAAATAGCCCTATAAGAATCCTCGGTTGATTAAGAATTTATAAGCAGCATTTCAAGTAAATCAGTCCACTAGTTCAGTACTGATGATGCGTCAAACATAATTTTCCTATAGTACTTTACACCTGTTTCGTGTATAATCCAGTTCTTTAATATAATAAAATTTTTTAATTCCGACCATATGATTTGGTGATTTTTTTATGAAATCGTATGTACTATTAATGAAGTTTGAACATTAATTCTGAAAAATCTAGAAGGAAAATTGAAATTTGGGCTTCCAGGTGCACGAGATTGATATTTTTAGAATCTATGTTCAAAATTAGGAGATCTAAATCATTCCCGTTTTTCCGGTATGCAATCCACAAGTTGACATGTTTTGATGCGAACAAACGAACACACGAACAAACACAACCCTACTCTCTCTTATTATATAGATGTCTAACTGCAATGACTAATCAGTGTGTGTTGTGTCACAAGCAACTATGTGAAGTATTGTGACTGATCATGTCTTGTCTTGTCTTGTCTTGTCTTAACTAACTGGTGTGTGCCTAGCCTAATTCTTTATTCTTTATTAATTCATACAAAAAGTACATCATAAAAATTATAGGGAGAGAAAAAATAAGGTAGCCTTGTGCTATTCCTCTCCCAAATTTATGTAAGGTTACACATAGTCAAAAAAAGGTTAAGTCTTGTAGTTGTTCACTTCACAAAATTTTCAGTCCTCAATTACGATTATTATCACAATGTAGATTTTTAAATTTAGATGTTTCAAAACCAAACATAGGAATACATTATTCACATTATTATCACTGGAAAAAAAAACAAAAAAAAACAGTAACTTTCAGGTTATCTTGAGTTCATACACTAGACAAACTGAAATCTAGAAGTACTGAGACACTCTCCAGCCATACACCTCACATGATCGCAAAAAGAAACCTATTTTCGATTCCCCAGCACGTAGCATCCATTAAAGTGCATTGGCAACAGTCGAAGAAAGAATTTCTTTTCCTTTCACCTCGGCTTCTAAAAAACGCAATTCGTTACAATTTGAGTGTGTGGCCGGCCAATTTGTCGTAGCCTAACATTCACATTGGAATAGACTCCTGCTTTTACCCAACCAATAACTACTGGACTGGACTTTCACCTTGAGCTCATATGGGTGGAATGTAAAACAGGACAAATATCTGAGGAGAAAAAGGAGAGGAAAAGGCGTTGAATCGTATAGAAAGGGAGGAGAGTAGATTAGATGAGAGTTGTTTATTCATTGACCGAGCGAAGTGAGGTCTAAGATTCAAGTCGACGGCTTGGCATTTCTCTTAATATTTAAATGTTTATATGTTGCGCATTTACGGCGAAACGAGGAAATAGATTTTCATGAAATTTGACAGGTATGTTCCTTTTTTAATTGCGCGTCGATGTATATACAAGATTTTTGGAAATTTTGCATTTCAAGGATAATATAAAAGGAAAAACGAGCTCCTTCATACGCCAATATTGGAGTAAAAATCAGACTATAGAATTAATCATCATAAATCAGCTGACAAGTGATTACACAGATGTGTGGAGAAGCCAGTTTATTGCTGTATTTCCATAAGGTCTATAGTTTCATGTGGATGAGAATACGGCGTGAGGTCTACTGTTCACAGAGCTACTAGTATAATATCGGGGCACCGAGCTTCGCTTGTTATTTTCATTAATTTATTGATAAACAGAACACAATCTTCTAAAATGATGGTGTTTATATTTTACAGCTGGCTATACGTCAGCTTATGAATTTCGGGGATGCGATATTTTGATTTTCCACAGAATCACTCCCTCACTTTTTACTATCCACAGACGACGAAAGTCTCTGCTGTTTCAGCCATGGATGAATTATCCTTTTAATGTCGTTCAGCGAGTTTTCCCAAGGATGAGACATAGTGCAATCGAATTTTTATATCATAAACCTACTATGTTCCAAATTTCGTGAAAATCGTTAGAGCCGTTTTCGAGATCCGTTGTACATAAATAACCAGATATAAATATAAATAACCAGTTATAGAAATACAGAAATTGCTCGCTCAATATAACAGGATAGTACCAAAGAAGTAAGTTGATAAATAAAATCCCAGAAGACTTTATCACTACAAAAATAACAAAAACTGAACTTAACAAAGGAATGGGTGAAAATAAATTATTACTCTAAAATTCCCAATTGATAAATTTTTCGAGATCCGTTGGACATAAATAAATATACTATACAGAAATCGCTCGCTTAATATAATAGGATACAACATTTAGAAATTCGAAATATATAGTCTAAAATATGTAGGCATTCGAGCTTTATATATGTTCTGTATCTGCCATACGCCAAATAATAAATGTGATTTTCATCAAAGATTTCAAATTTTTGCAAAGAACTATAAAATTGAATCCACTAGAGCTGTTGCTATAATATAGTTGAAAGCCACAATTCCTTATCTTGGTTCTCACTTCCTATGAACAGAGATAAGGAAAACCCAACTTACAGGAAAACAGAAAATCCATTCATATTCTCTAATTGAATCTAGAAAATATGCAGTTCAATTTGTGGAATAGTCTAGAGTGCTACATTATTCATTACAAAATATTAAAATTAAAATAACATTTGAGAAGACAAGCTAGATTATCTATTACAAAAGATGAAAATTAGAATAATAATTGAGAATACGATTAATTTTCAATCTTGATACTGATTATGACCAGATAAGAAGACTGTAGAGTTAATATTTACATCAGTATGTGAATTATATCCCCGAAATAATTTTTTACTTTCCTTGCCCTATTACCATAGGTAAGGAAAGTATTGCTTTCCGAAAAAAATTAAGGTACCCCAATTTCTAAAATTCTTTACGTTTCAAGGTCCCCTGAGTCCGAAAAAGTGGTTTTTGGGTATTGGTCTGTATGTGTGTGTGTGTGTGTGTGTATGAGTGTATGTGCGTCTGTGTACACGATATCTCATCTCCCAGTTAACGGAATGACTTGAAATTTGGAACGTAAGGTCCTTACACTATAAGGATCCGACACGAACAATTTCGATCAAATGAAATCCAAGATGGCGGCTAAAATGGCGAAAATGTTGTCAAAAACAGGGGTTTTCGCGATTTTCTCGAAAACGGCTCCAACGATTTTGATCAAATTCATACCTAGAAAAGTCATTGATAAGCTCTATCAATTGCCACAAATCTCATATCTGTAAAAATTTCAGGAGCACTGCAACATCTATGCAAAGTTTGGTTTTAGATTCCCAATTATCAGGCTTCAGATACAATTTAAACAAGAAAAATCGAGTGGAAAAGATTGAGCATGAAAATCTCTGCAATTGATGTCCAGTAACATTTCCACCTAGAATTGAAAATAAGCTTGAAATCCGAGAAAATGTGATTATTAAATTGCAAACTGTTGGCAACTGTTGTTTCTATTAAATCATTCATTACGAAGAGATAGCAGACCTCGTGTGTTTCCAGCGTTATTGACCTATCACAAGCTGTCTCATATCATTGAATAGTAGGCTTTAGATGCGCGAGTACACTAGCGTCAAGTGATCAATTTTCATAACGGCAAGGAAAGTTTTGTGAGTGCGCCACACCAGATTTTTTAGTTCATTAAATACAAAATTCTATGAGATTGAAGGTTTAATCTCATAAAATTATTATTTTTCTGAACAGTAGCTTTTTAATATCACTTGAAGGGTCTTCCTACATTTATAAGGGCCTTACTCTTATTATTTTTCCACAAAGGAGAAGTTATAACTTGTAAGGCTTCTTCTTCTTCTTCTTCTTCTACTATTTCTTCTTCTTCTTCTACGTCGTCGTCTTCTTGGTCTTCTTCTTCTTCTTCTTCTCCTTCTTCTTCTTCTTCTTCCTCTACTTCCTCTTCTCCATCGTCTACTCGGACTTCCAATGTTGTCTTTACTACTCTGAAGACCTAGATATCTATTTCATTTTCACCATATGGCTTAAAAACTACACCTATTGTTTATTTTATTGATTATGTATTAATTTTAGTTGTAACCTAGTAGACCCAACTTTGTTTGGCTTCCTGCTTCTTAAATTGCATTTCCTTTTACTCTTGTCTATCACAGATGGATGTTATAAGTTCAATAAGAGAATGAACAATCTATTCTATCCTAATAGAGTATTTAATTAATCAGAGCTACTTGATTTTTTGATGAAAAATAATTATTTCATAGTACACTTTTGTTTTTAAAACTTTTTCAAATTAAACACAACAAAATACTAGTAGTTCTGTGAGCAGTAGACCTCACGCAGTATTCTCATCCACAAGTACCTGATTGAATCTATAGACCTTATGGAAATACAGCAATAGACTGGCTTCTCCACACATCTGTGTAATCACTTGTCAGCTGATTTATGATGAATAATTCTATAGTCTGATTCCTACTCTAATATTGGCGTATGAAGGAGGCTCCTTTTTCCTTTTATATTATCCTTGAAATGCAAAATTCCCAAAAACCTTGTATATACGTCGACGCGCAATTAAAAAAGGAACATACCTGTCAAATTTCATGAAAATCTATTACCGCGTTTCGCCGTAAATGCGCAACATATAAACATTTAAACATTAAGAGAAATGACAAACCGTCGACTTGAATCTTAGACCTCACTTCGCTCGGTCAATTAAACACAAATAAAAAATTATAGTCTCGGCATTTCGGAAATTTATGAAAAAGTTTTAAAAACAAAAGGGTACTATGGAATAATTATTTTTTATTAACAAATCAAGTAGCCATGATGAAATACTCTATTAGGACGGAATTATTATCCTAATAGAACTATTGAATAAATTCTTCTATCATCTATCCTCTATAAAAGGCAGTGGCAAAGCAGAGAATCGGAAACGCTCTTCTCTTATTTTTTCCATTGGTATAATCTTTGAACGATTTGGCCACGGTGTGCAGTTGGAAAATGATAGAGCTATCTGCTTTGTGGAATGATAGACAAAGATAAAACCAATGTTAATCGAATATTGTCATAGTAACGTGGAACTTATAGATCAACTCGATTTTAGACCAAAGTGGACAAGACAATATACATTGTTGTAATATTAAAACGATTTGGCAACGGTGTGGAGTTGGAAAAAGATAGAACTTTACTCATTCTTTATTCATTTATACAATAAGTATATTATAAAAATGATGGGAAGAGGAAAAATAACTATCTGCTTTTTGGAATGATAGACAAGGATAGCAACACCAATGTTAATGAAATATTGCCATTATAATATGGACCTCACTATAGAACAAGAACAACCACAACATGATACAGTATCAACACAATACGTATCATCTCAACTTGATACACAACACTATGATTTGATACATTAGCTATCTGCTTGTGGAATGATAGACAAAGATAAAACCAATGTTAATCAAATATTGTCATTATAACGTGGAACTTATAGATCAACTCGATTTTAGACCAAAGTGGACAAGACAATATACATTGTTGTAATATTAAAACGATTTGGCAACGGTGTGGAGTTGGAAAAAGATAGAGCTTTACTCATTCTTTATTCATTTATAAAATAAGTATATAATAAAAATGATAGGGAGAGGAAAAATAACTATCTGCTTTTTGGAATGATAGACAAGGATAGCAACACCAATGTTAATCAAATACTGCCATTATAATATGGACTCACTATAGAACAAGAACAACCACAACATGATACAGTATCAACACAATACGTATCATCTCAACTTGATACACAACACTATGATTTGATACATTAGCTATCTGCTTTGTGGAATGATAGACAAGGATAGCAACACCAATGTTAATCAAATACTGCCATTATAACGTGGACCTCACTATAGAACAAGAACAACCACTACATGATATAGTATCAACACAATATGATACAGTATCATCTCAACTTGATACACAACACTATGATTTGATACATTTGCTATCTGCTTTGTGGAATGATAGACAAGCATAGCAACACCAATGTTAATCAAATACTGCCATTATAACGTGGACCTCACTATAGAACAAGATCATCCACAACATGATACAGTATCAACACAATACGTATCATCTCAACTGATACACAACACTATGATTTGATACATTCGCTGTCTGCTTGTTGAATGATAGAAAGGATAGCAACACCAATGTTAATCAAATACTGCCATTATAACGTGGACCTCACTATAGAACAAGAACAACCACTACATGATATAGTATCAACACAATATGATACAGTATCATCTCAACTTGATACACAACACTATGATTTGATACATTTGCTATCTGCTTTGTGGAATGATAGACAAGCATAGCAACACCAATGTTAATCAAATACTGCCATTATAACGTGGACCTCACTATAGAACAAGATCATCCACAACATGATACAGTATCAACACAATACGTATCATCTCAACTTGATACACAACACTATGATTTGATACATTCGCTGTCTGCTTTGTTGAATGATAGACAAGGATAGCAACACCAATGCTAATCAAATACTGCCATTATAACGTGGACCTCACTATAGAACAAGAACAACCACAACATGATACAGTATCAACACAATATGATACAGTATAATCTCATCTTGATACACAACACTGCGATTTGATACATTGGCTATCTGCTTTGTGGAATGATAGACAAGGATAGCAACACCAATGTTAATCAAACACTGCCATTATAACGTGGACCTCTCTATAGTTCTACTGGTAGATCTACTCGGTTGTAGACCAAAGTAGACAAGGCAGTAGACATAGCTGGAGTGAAAGTTGTAGGTAGGTTAGCATTGTCATCGTAAATATCTCACGCCGCCAAGTTGGGCTAATAAACGAATTCCTATGAATGAGAAATGTAATTTAGTATTGTTTAGATTGCGTCACTGTCTTTGAATCTGGTTGAAGTTGGAAAGGAGGAGGTAGAGGAGGAGGAGGCGGGTGTGGAGGCGGAGGAGGAGGAGGAGGAGGAGGAGGATGAGGAGGAGGAGGAGAAGGAGTTGGAGGTGGAGTAAGAGAAAAAAGTGAAGTTGAGCAAGAGGAGAAGGATTTATTAAGCTGTGCCTAGTGGAAAGTTGTGTGTTATTACTTTTGGCTTCAAAATTTTCTGTAATAACTTAATTTATTCAAAGTGCGGTGATATAAAGTGCAATATTTGACTATAATTTGGTATTTTAATCATTCTAAATTCTAAATTTCTAGCTCATATATATTTTTGGACAGAACTTTGAACTTTAACTTTCCTCAGTAAGAACATAACCTATTTTTCGAATATTTTATTATTTATAAAAATTCGGGAACAGAATAGTTTTGGGCTATGCCTGTTGTTTTATCCCGATCATATTTATATTATTTGTAATTATATCAACTCATAAATAAATGAATAAATAAATAAATAAAGAATTAGAAGAGGATAAAATAGAGAGAAGAACTGTTCGCATTATATGAATCAGAAATATTGATGCAAACAATTCGAATGATGAACTATATAGAGAACTCCACGTTATAATGACAGTATTTGATTACCTTGAATGGTATTTATTTATTCATCATCTACAATCAACTTAAGGACAAAGAAACAGACTACAGTCCAAAACTTCTTTTCATCCCAATTTCATAAAATAAATTTTCCAAATAAAGGTTATGTGCGACTTTTCACTCTTCACTAATTTCCACATTGAAATAAAACACAAACACTTGAAACAATAATTAATTTTGAATTTTAAGAGATTAAGATCCGAATTGATAACAAAATTCCTTCTAGTTAGCACTCAAAACTGTATAGAACAAAAATTAATTTGAAATATTTTGTTCCGAAAATTAAAACAATCTTTTGAGAGGAATAGCACAAGGTTACCTTATGTTTTCTCTCCCTATCATTTTGATGATGAACTTATTGTATAAATGAATAAAGTTCATGCACTATAGTGAGGTCCACGTTATAATGGCAGTGTTTGATTAGCAACGTTATTGCTATCCTTATCTATCATTCAACAAACCAGATAGCACTATTTCTTCCACGCTTTGCTCTGTTGCCAGATCGTATTTTAACAATGTAGAATTAATAATTACCAATTAATAAACAAATATTTCATCTTAATTAGGGAAATTCATAATGAAATTATTGAAAAATATAATCTATTGCTTAATAGAATATAATTGATTATTTTAAACGAGAATGAACAGTTAATATCACATCAATAAACCTGTATCAGCAACCGTCTACAGAATGCATTGACAAGATTGCGTCACTGTCTTTGAATCTGGTTGAAGTTGGAAAGGAGGAGGTTGAGGAGGAGGAGGAGGGTGAGGAGGCGGAGGAGGAGGATGAGAAGGATGAGGAGGAGGCAACGTTGTTCTCCTATCTTTCTTCACTGCCATTTCAACGTGGACCTCACTATAGGAAATGCGGAGGTTGTGAAGAGAAGTAAAAAGAGAAGAAGAGAGTGGAGGAGAATCAAAAGGAGGAAGGAGGGAGGTGGAGGCGGCAAAAGGATAAGGAATAAGAGAAGCATGAGAGAAATAAGAGGGTGATGAAGAGGACAACGGAGAAGGAGAAGTAGAGAAGAAGAAGAAGAAGTAGAAGAAGATGAAGAAGAAGAAGAAGAAGAGAATAAAGAGGGAGAAGAAGAAGTAGATGAAGAGGATAGAAAAGGTTTAGTAGGTGACCGAATTGACGAGCACAATTAATCAGGAATATTATAAGAACAGAATGGAGTGAAACAAATAAGTATTCGGATGAAAAAAATGATGATAAATTATTAATGTAGAAGATATAAGAGAAAGATTTGAGACACCAGCATCCAATGAAGTTCAATTTTACACTCCATTAACCAGAGAATTTCAAAAGTGACACCTGACATAATTTTTAATATTATTAATAACTGTTCTTGTCGAGAAAGTGAATCGAATCCCAAGAAAAGAATGGAAAGAATTGGATCTATTAGATGAGGAAGAAGAAGGAGAAGAAGAAGACAAATAAGAAGGAGGAGAAGAATGAGATGGAGAAGTAGGAGAGGAAGGGATAGTGGTAGAAGAGGAAGAGGTAGAAGAAGAACGGAAAGAAGAAGAAGGGGAAGAAGGGAGATAAAGAAGAAGAAAAAGAAGTAGAAGAAGAAGGGAATGAAGTTGAAGAAAAAGAAAGAAGGAGAAGAAGAAGAAAAAGAGAAAGAAGAAGAAGATGGAGAAGAAGAAGATGGAGAAGTAGAAGGAGAAGATGGAGAAGGAGAAGTAGAAGAAGAAGGAGAAGAAGAAGAAGGAAAAGAAGAAGAGAATAATGAAAAGTAGACGAAGATGATGATGATGAAGAAGAAAAAGAAGGAGGAGGAGGAGGAGGAGGAGGAGGAGGAGGAGGAGGAGGAGGAGGAGGAGGAGGAGGAGGAGGAGGAGGAGGAAATGTGGAGAGAATCGTGATGCTCTTGAAAATGGAAGCAAATCAAAACTAATCTATAAAAAAGAAAACCGAACCTTGAATGTAATGAATATCAATTTTCATGAATAGTGCTACAGATTTCAAACTGAAAAGATGTTACAAACTTAGTATGCTATGAATATGATTATTATGTGAATCATATCATTTGTAATACAGAATAGAAATATTATTGCTAATAGGAGGTTCTAATAATGTTAGAAGGCATCTATTATTGTCGACTAGCTGTTAACCCGTGCTCCTAGACAAAGGTCTAGTTTAAAGCTTGACAAACTGAAAACTTGATCTACTTAAATCTTGAAAATTAGAAATAGTCCTATAACCATGCTCAGTAAATTAAGAATCTATATGCAAAATGTCAAGTTAATGAGTTGAGTAGTTGAGACGTGATGATGCGTCGAATTTCCTATCCCCTACGTGTATAAGCCAATTCTTTTTTATTTATTATAGATAAATATATAAAAGTTTTATTAGAAAAGGATAGGTATTACCCGTGCTCCGTAAGGGTCTGTTGAAAGCGCAAATAGATCGGATTTAGTTTTATAGTTCCATGCTAAACTTATCAATTCTTCAACTGTGAAACACAATAGAAAAATCAACAAATATTTGTTTTGGTTCTTATCTATTGTAGAATTTGCATCAAAAATCGAATAAATTTGTTCTAATTATTTAAATCATAATAAATTGATTGATAACAATGTGAATAGGCCTATAACTATCCTCGTTAAATCAAGAATCTAAATGCAAAATTAGAAGTTAATCAGTTGAGTAGTTGAGACATGATAACGCGTCAATTATGTATTTCTTATCCCGTATATGTATTAGCCAATCCCTGCCTTTATAAATAATATAGTGTAGAATATTGCAGCTGATAAACTGCTAGAATATTATAATAATAAATATAAATAATATCCGAACATCCTATGAAAGCTATACAAATAGAATCAAGGCCTTATGCTACTGCAAATATCAACCAAAAACTAAACAGAAGAAGAGAATAATTCGTTGAGTTCTGAATATTTAATTAATATTTGGCAAATATTTGCAGTAGCAGAAGTTCAGAGTTCTATTTGTATAGCTTTCATTAGATATTAGAACTAGTAGTGAACAGTAGACCTCACGCAGTATTCTCATCCACAAGTACATGATTGAAACTATAGACCTTATGGAAATACAGCAATAGACTGGCTTCTCCACACATCTGTGTAATCACTTGTCAGCTGATTTATGATGAATAATTCTATAGTCTGATTTTATACTCTAAATTGGCGTATGAAGGAGGCTCTTTTTTCCTTTTATATTATCCTTGGAATGCATAATTTCCAAAAACCTTGTATATACGTCGACGCGCAATTTAAAAAGAAACATACCTGTCAAATTTCATGAAAATCTATTACCGCGTTTCGCCGTAAATGCGCAACATATAAATATATAAACATTAGGAGAAATTCCATACCGTCGACTTGTATCTCAGACTCACTTCGCTCACTGACCGAGCGAAGTGAGGTCTAAGATTCAAGTCGACGGTTTGGCATTTCTCTTAATGTTTAAATGTTTATATGTTTTTATGTTGTTATGTTGCGCATTTACAGCGAAACGCAGTAATAGATTTTCATGAAATTTGACAGGTATGTTCCTTTTTTAATTGCGCGTCGACGTATATACAAGGTCTTTGGAAATTTTGCATTTCAAGGATAATATGAAAGGAAAAAGGAGCCTCCTTCAAACGCCAATATTAGAGTAAAAATCAGACTATAGAATTATTCATCATAAATCAGCTGACAAGTGATTACACAGATGTGTGGAGAAGCCAGTCTATTGCTGTATTTCCAGTCTGCTGTATTTCCAGTCTGCTGTATTTCCATAAGGTCTATAGTTTCAATCAGGTACTTGTGGTAGAGAATACTGCGTGAGATCTACTGTTCACAGAACTACTGGTAATTAATTGAATGTGAAATAATTCTTCTTTGTTTGGTTTTGAAGCATCTAAATTTAAAAATCTACTTTGTGAAAATAATTAAACACTGAACAACTACAAGACTCAACCTATTTCGGACATGTGTAACCTTATCTAAATTTGGGAGAGGAATAGCACAAGGTTACCTTATTTTTCCTCTCCCTATCATTTTGATGATGTACTTATTGTATCAATCAATAAATAATAATATTATCTATAGTTATTCCAAATTGCTTTCTTAATATCATATACAGTTCAATAATTATTTCTTAGTCTATATTATGTAAATTCATCTATAATGTTGCTGTATTGGAAGCTATTGTATATAAGTGTATAAGCCAGTATATATTGTAATCTACATAAAAAAAGTACTCAATCAATCACTCTCACTCTCTCTCACTCTCTCTCTCTCTCTCACTCTCTCTCTCACACTCTCTCTCTCTTCTCTCTATTCATGTCTCAATTCTTTGACAAAAGAGCGCCGAATCTAATTTGATAGACAAGTCATGATTCGAATTATTCCTCTGTATTGTGGCATTCAGACTATCAACTTCTACTTCTCCACCTTCTTCTTCTTCTTCTTCTTCTTCTCTTCTTCTTCTTCTTTTTCTTCTTCTTCTTCTTCTTCCTAATCTGGCAAATCCATTCAAATTCCTGTCATGATTCCAATTACAATAATAATTCCAAGGACCTCCTTTATTAGTTCCCTCCTCTCTCTCAGTTATAATTCGCCAACATAATGACAGCGTTAGAATTGAGAAATCATAGAATAGGCTCGAGGAGTCAATAGACTCAACGCCATAATAGGCCGAAATAATTCGAATCAGGCAGATGAAGAGAAGAAGGAGAAGAAGAAGAAAAAGAAGAAGAAGAAGAAAAAGAAGAAAGTGAGTAATAGCTATTTATGTATTAAGAGCGTAATGCGCGACTTCATCGCTCGCGCAAAACAGTTATCACGCGACGCGAAGCGGATTGTGATAATTTTGCAAGAGCAATAAAGAAGCATTATGCGCGAATTACATACAAAATTTTTTCTACAACTGCAAAAACCTGTTAAATCACTTATATCTGGCTGAGTTTATAATAATTCGTCTACACTGATATCCATCATGGCTGTAGAATCGGTACAATTACCGACTTTTTAGTTCAAGATCTGACCGAGATTGGTTTGTCTTTGGCGAGCTGCTTATCATCAGCTGATTAGGGAGCGTAAAGAAACTCTTCTGCGCATGCGCGAATGATTTGGGAGCGTAAAGTAAATCTACTGCGCATGCGCGGATGGTTAGCGAGCGAAAAAGTAGATTCTCTTCAGTAATAAGCTGTTTCACGAGGAGAATTGAGTGTGTAAATTCTTTCTTTACGCACAGTTGTAGAAAATAGTTATTTGTATATCTAGAGTGAAAAGTACGACTTTTTCTCCTGTGGGAAAAAGTTTGAAGGAGATTTTCCTGAGGGAGAAAAAGTATTTTTCGCTCGTGATGTACACAACATTTTTCCTCCATCTACATTTTTTTATAGAAACTGCAAATAAATCATCTATATAACTTACATATTGGTGACAATGTTCCTAACAACATAACCTAAAATCTAAAACCTAAAAACCGGTCGTCTGATTGGCACTGCCGATTGCGCTATCTATTGGCCAAAGTTGTAACAATTTATTATATCAGCTGGGCAGGCTACCAAAAATGGCTGACTCCAGATACGCGGTTCAGATTTGAATTGCAGAATGCAGATTAAAAATATTTGTGGGCTGGTATTTTGAATAGAATAAAATATTTTTAAAATTGTATAAATTTTTATCCTCTACTAATATTAAGAATATAATATCATACAAACATATATTTCATGAGTTGATCAAATTTCTGGTTGTGAATTCTGGTATTGAATTCAGTTGACTCAATGACAGACACCTCTATTACGCTTTCTCATCTGAGCTTAGACCTTCTAACCTATTACCATGTAAGTTTTTAAAATAGAGATGCTTCCCATGTTATTCAAATGGAGTCACTTTTCCTCCCTAGGGAGTTTTTCTGTTTTTTACTACCGAGAGCGAAAAAGTGACACTTTAGTATTATGTTTTCAGTGAGTAAAGTAAGTACTTTAGACAGTAGGTGGAGGAAAAATATATTATACCTCTCTAAAAATCTACTCATATTACATACTACTGTAATATCATTATAATACAATTTTACCAAATATTAAGTGTTCATTGGACAGCTGTGTAGAGCGAAAAGTCATTGACTTGTTTATCAAACACCACTCGACCTCAACTTGTGTCATTATTATAGGAAGACTAAACCTTTCTACCCACTTAACACTACAACATTATCTCCTGCTTTTTCTTCTTCTACCTCTTCTTCTTCTTCTTCTTCTTCTTCTTCTTCTACCACTTCATCTTCTACGTCTCCTTCTTCTTCTTCTTCTTCTTCTTCTTCTACTTCTTCTTATTTTCCAACAACTTCTTCTTCTCCTCCAACAACTTCTTCTCCTTCTACCTCTACTTCTACTTCTTCTGTAGTCTTCTTCTTCTTCTTCTTCTTCTTCTTCTTCTTCTGTAGTCTTCTTCTTCTTCTTCTTCTTCTTCTTCTTCTTCTTCTTCTTCTTCTTCTTCTTCTTCTTCACGTTTGCAACTCATCCTTTGTCTGCTTCTCCATCACTAAAACTCAATCTTTTCCGTCTTTGGGGAGGACTCTGGTTTGCCATCAAGTTATAATCTAGAGTCTCTTGCCAAAACATTCTTCTTTTCGATTGATCTTCTGGTTTTTGGGATTCTTCTTCTCATTCTTCGTCTTGATTTCTGACCTTACTCCATCTTGTACAGAGTACAGCTGTAAAGGTGAAGAACCTACAAGGTCGAATTCCATACGCGTTCACAAAGACTAGTGAAGTCATCATTCTATTTTACTCCGTCGCCTTCTCCTCCTCCTCATTCTACTCCACCGAACCTCGTCCATCTCCTCCCTTCTTCTTCACACCTAATAATCTTTATATTCCTCCTTCTCCTCCACATTTTCCCTCATGCCTCGTTTCCCCATCACTCTCATCTCCTCGTTAACCTTAGAAAGATAGCATTAAAAGATATGCCATGCTTTGTAGAATTCATTCAAACTCCGCAAGTTTCGTATCAAATTATGGTGTTGTGTATCAAGTTGAGATGATACTGTATCATATTCCGTTGATACTGTATCATGTTGTGGTTGTTCTTGTTCTATAGTGAGGTCCACGTTATAACGGCAGTATTTGATTAACAATGGTGTTGCTATCCTTGTCTATCATTCCACAAAGCAGATAGCGAATGTATCAAATCATAGTGTTGTTTATCAAGTTGAGATGATACTGTATCATATTGTGTTGATACTGTATAATTTATGGTGATATACTATGGTATGGGTAAATGTGAGTGTCAACTGAAGCCGATAGTCCTAGTAGTTGTTTTTGGTGAAAATATAGCATAAGTAGATATGCCATGGTTTGTAGATTCATTCGAACTTCGCAAGTTTTGTATCAAATTCTGATGTTGTGTATCAATTTGAGATGATACTGTATCATATTGTGGTGATACTGCATAATTTATGGTGATATGCCATGGTGATACGGCGAAACGCAGTAATAGATTTTCATGAAATTTGACAGGTATGTTCCTTTTTTAATTGCGCGTCGACGTATACACAAGGTTTTTGGAAATTTTGCATTTCAAGGATAATCAAAAGGAAAAAAGGAGCCTCCTTCATACGCCAATATAAGAGTAAAAATCAGAATATAGAATAATTCATCATAAATCAGCTGACAAGTGATTACACAGATGTGGGAGAAGCCAGTCTATTGCTGTATTTCCATAGGTCTATATTTCAATCAGGTACTTGTGGATGAGAATACTGCGTGAGATCTACTGTTCACAGAACTACTAGTTTTAAACGGGAATGAACAGTTAATATTACATCAATAAACCTGAATCAGCTACCGTCTAAAAAAGGCATTGGCAAGGCAGAGGATCGGGGCAACGTTGTTCTCCTATCTTTTTCCACTGCCATTATAACGTGGACCTCACTATATAATACAACCAGAGAAAGTAAAACCACTAATCATGCATTAAAGTATTCCACCATCTTTCACCACACTACTCTAGAACCTTTCTATAGAAAATAGTGTCCATTCTATAGAATATCCTTCCTATAAATTGTTATAGGTGTGAAATTTGTAGTTCAATTAGAAATATCTTTACCCTTCACTATTACAGGAATGAAAGTGGATCAGATTGGAGGTAATGTACTTTCGATTTTCATTTGTAATTAACTTTTTAGAGCTCAATCGATGCTATTATCTTTTTATTGAAGTGTTTTGCTCGTTCTTCTTTCTTCTTCTTCTTCCTGTACTACTATATCCTCTTCTTCTTCTCATTCTGCTGCTGCTGCTGCATCTTCAACTTCTTCTTCTTTTTCTTATTCTGCCAGGTCTTTTTCTTCCACTTCCTCTACTACTTCCAAGTCTTATTCTTCACCTTCATCTTCTTCTACATCTTCGACTTCTTCTTCACCTTTTTCCACTTCTGTTTTCTCGTCTTTTTCTTCTTCGTCGTCTTTTTCTCCTTCGCTTCTCCTTTGTCTTCTTCTACTTCTTCTTCAACTTCTTTCACTTATGTTTTCTCGTCTTCTTCTTCTTCGTCGTCTTTTTCCCTTTCGTCTTCTTCTACCTCTTCGTTTTCTACTTCCTCTTCTTCTTCTTCAACTCCTACTTCTTCCAAGTCTTATTCTTCTCCTTTGGCTTCTTCTACTTCTTCTTCATCTTCTTATTCCACTTCTGTTTTCCCGTCTTCTTCTTCTTCGTCGTCTTTTTCTCCTTCGTCTTCTTCTTCTTCTTCTTCTTCCTCTTCTACTTCGTTTTCTACTTCCTCTTCTTCTTTTCTTCTTCTTCTCCTTCTTCTTTTTCCTCTTCTTCTCCTTCTTCTTTTACCTCTTCTTCTTCATCTTAATCATCATCTATCTCAGTTACAAACGTTATAAGTTTGTTCCGACTTTGGTAGCATGTTATTGGATAGGATATTCTTTGATAACCATTTCTAATACTGGACTGGTCTAAGCAAGCACTATGATTGGTAGATGAGTGCTGAACGTCTGCCATTGGCCTACACAAGCCACTCCCACTATCAACACCTGAACAGCAATGGCCGTTCATACAGCCCGATTGCACAGAAGCCGTAAATCTCACTTTGCCATATCTATAATTGACCGAGCGAAGTGAGGTCTAAGATTCAAGTCGACGGTTTTGCATTTATGTTTAATATCGGGGCACCGGGCTTCGCTCGTTATTAATTTATTGACTTACCGAACACAATTCTTTAAAATGATTGGGGAAGTACTAACAGGCACAGCCCAAAACTGTTTCTTTCCCGAATTTTGATTTATACACTATAAATAGTCCAAAAGTAGGTTATGTTCCATACACTTGAATTCAGGTTCAATTTCTGTTCAAACATTTGAAAACAAAAAATTATAATTTAGATTATATACAAACAAATTGAATAACAAAATACACTCACTAATCACTTGAAATTGTCAAATAATAATCAACTTTGAAAATTATGATATTTACTCTAGTTTAGGAGGATTATCATGTCATGTCAACAAATCAGATTATGTTGATCAAATAGATTAAATTGTCTAGCTAGATAAAATTTCTCACTGGGTTGATTATGATTACACAGCTGGAAATAATTATGTCTCTCTCCCACACAGGCACACGCATCTTCTGTTATCGAGAGACGACGAAATTATCATCTGTTTCCAAGGATGAATTATCATTTCAATGTCGTTCAGCGAGTTTTCCAAAGAATGAGACCTAGTGCAATCGAATCTTTATCATAAACCACTATGTTCCAAATTTCGTGAAAATCGTTAGAGCCGTTTTCGAGATGCGTATAACATAAATAACCAGATATATAAATACAGAAATTGCTCGCTTAATATAATAGGATATCTTATATTATATGTTCCGCATTTACGACGAAACACAGCAATAGATTTTCATGAAATTTGACATGTATGTTCCTTTTTGAATTTCGCGTCGATTTATATATAGTTTTTTTTTAAATGTTGCGTTTCAAGGATAATACAATAGGATAAGGAGTCTCTTCTAACGCCAATATTACAGTAAAAATCAGACTATGGAATTATTCATCATAAATCAGCTGACAAGTGATTACACAGATGTGTGGAGAAGCCAGTCTATTGCTGTATATCCATAAGGTCTATAGTTTCAATCAGGTACGTGGGATGAGAATACTGCGTGAGGTCTACTGTTCACAGAACTACTAGTCTATTACTTTGCAAACGGCCCTTAGGGTTGAAATATCGCCAAAACATTTCTTAGTGAGCACCTAGGACCTACAAGGAAGCTATGTTCTAAGTTTTGTTGCACCTATCCAGTAGTTTTTCAGAAATCGTGATCAGTGAGCAATAGCGCAATATCTCAATGTAACTTGGTAAAAAATCAGCTGCTGTGTGGACTATTATAATTTATAATTTTCTCCCGACTTTTCTCTCCTTTCAACTCGGTAAGCTTTTGATGATAGTAGCATAGTTGTTCACAACAATTATTAGCATTGTAATGCTAATAATTATAATTAATATTAATTATTATTGGGATTCTAATTCTAATTGATATTAATTATTATTAGCATTGTAATGTTAATATCATAATTAATATTAATTATTATTCGATACAACAACCCAAACAGCCATTGGTTTTTTACACACCGATATCTCGCCGACACGTCAGGGCAGGACATAATTCACTCTGATGGACAGTATTAGAGGAGGCTGTTGTTTTTAACTGCGCGAGGTCTACAGTTCACAGAACTACTAATATTATAATTTAGATTAATATACAAACCTAATTGAATAACAAAATAACACTCACTAATCACTTGAAATTGTCAAATAATAATCAACTTTGAAAATTATGATATTTACTCTAGTTTAGGAGGATTATCATGTCATGTCAACAAATCAGATTATGTTGATCAAATAGATTAAATTGTCTAGCTAGATAAAATTTCTCACTGGGTTGATTATGATTACACAGCTGGAAATAATTATGTCTCTCTCCCACACAGGCACACGCATCTTCTGTTATCGAGAGACGACGAAATTATAATCTGTTTTCCAAGGATGAATTATCATTTCAATGTCGTTCAGCGAGTTTTCCAAAGAATGAGACCTAGTGCAATCGAATCTTATATCATAAACCACTATGTTCCAAATTCGTGAAAATCGTTAGAGCCGTTTTCGAGATGCGTATAACATAAATAACCAGATATATAAATACAGAAATTGCTCGCTTAATATAATAGGATTCTATATATATGTTCCGCATTTACGACGAAACACAGCAATAGATTTTCATGAAATTTGACATGTATGTTCCTTTTTGAATTTCGCGTCGATTTATATATAGTTTTTTTTTAAATGTTGCGTTTCAAGGATAATACAATAGGATAAGGAGTCTCCTTCTAACGCCAATATTACAGTAAAAATCAGACTATGGAATTATTCATCATAAATCAGCTGACAAGTGATTACACAGATGTGTGGAGAAGCCAGTCTATTGCTGTATATCCATAAGGTCTATAGTTTCAATCAGGTACTTGTGGATGAGAATACTGCGTGAGGTCTACTGTTCACAGAACTACTAGTCTATTACTTTGCAAACGGCCCTTAGGGTTGAAATATCGCCAAAACATTTCTTAGTGAGCACCTAGGACCTACAAGGAAGCTATGTTCTAAGTTTTGTTGCAACCTATCCAGTAGTTTTTCAGAAATCGTGATCAGTGAGCAATAGCGCAATATCTCAATGTAACTTGGTAAAAAATCAGCTGCTGTGTGGACTATTATAATTTATAATTTTCTCCCGACTTTTCTCTCCTTTCAACTCGGTAAGCTTTTGATGATAGTAGCATAGTTGTTCACAACAAATTATTAGCATTGTAATGCTAATAATTATAATTAATATTAATTATTATTGGGATTCTAATTCTAATTGATATTAATTATTATTAGCATTGTAATGTTAATATCATAATTAATATTAATTATTATTGTCGATACAACAACCCAAACAGCCATTGGTTTTTTACACACCGATATCTCGCCGACACGTCAGGGCAGGACATAATTCACTCTGATGGACAGTATTAGAGGAGGCTGTTGTTTTTAACTGCGCGAGGTCTACAGTTCACAGAACTACTAGTATGATAAAGGAAAGAGCTGGCTTATACAAGTACGGGACAGGAATTTCTCGAATGACGCATCAACACGTCTCAACTACTCAACTCATTAACTTCACATTTTGCACATAGATTCTTAATTAATCGAGGATGATTATAGGCCGATTATAATTTCTTCAAGATTTTAGTAGGACATATTTTCAGTTTGTCAAGTTTTTAATTAGACACTATTTGTGAAGCACGGGTTACACGCTAATCTATATAATAAAAGCGAAATGGCACTCACTGACTGACTGACTCACTCACTCACTCGCAGAACTAAAAATCTACCGGACCAAAAACGTTCAAATTTGGTAGGTATGTTCAGTTGGCCCTTTAGAGGCGCACTAAGAAATCTTTTGGCAATATTTCAACTCTAAGGGTGGTTTTTAAGGATTTAAAGTTCGTCTTTTAGCATGTATATTCTTCTTATTCTCTTAATTATAATTGAAAAATGTCCATACCATATATTAATATAGAACTATAATCTAGAGAGAGTACCTCTTCGAAACAGTTGTTAACTGGTAACTAAATAAATAATTTTGTCAGGTTGGCATTAAGTTGAGTTGACATTGTTAGGTTGGCACCAAGTTGAAGATTTAAATGCATTTATCGCGGAAAAATTGATTGGGCACAGCTACTTCAATCCTGGGAATATTATATTACTAGCCGTCAGGCTCGCTCGCTTCGCTCGCCATATCCGTTTAGCCAGACGTTTAGTCTGGCCGCCGACTGGATTGTCCTATCATATGATAAAAATGCTCAATTGAAAAATGCAGGCGAGCGAAGCGAGCCTGCTGATTTCATTCTTGGACGATCCAGCGGTGGATAGACGGATAGACGCTGGCTAGACGGATATGACGAGCGAAGCGAGCCTGACGGCTAGTACTATAATAAAGTAAAGAACTGGCTTATACACGTAAGGGATAGGAAATTCACGAATGACGCATCATCACGTCTCAACTACTCAACTCATTAACTTCACATTTTGCACATGGATTCTTAATTAATCGAGGATGATTATAGGCCGATTATAATTTCTTCAAAATTTCAGTAGGACATATTTTCAGTTTGTCAAGTTTTTAATAAAACCCTTACGGAGCACATAGTAATAAAATAAAGGAAAGAGCTGGCTTATACTTGTAGGGGATAGGAAATTCACGAATGACGCATCATCACGTCTCAACTACTCAACTCATTAACTTCACATTTTGCATAGAGATTCTTAATTAACCGAGGATGGTTATAGGCATATTTTTAATTCTCCAAGATTTCAATAGGACAAGTTTTCAGTTTGTCAAGTTTTTAATATTAGACCCTTGAGAAGCACGGGTTACACGCTAATCTATACTATAGTGAGGTCCACGTTATCATGTCATGTCAACAAATCAGATTATGTTGATCAAATAGATTAAATTGTCTAGCTAGATAAAATTTCTCGGTGGGTTGATTATGATTACACAGCTGGAAAGAATTCTGTCTCTTTCCCACACGAGCACACGCATCTTCTGTTATCGAGAGACGACGAAATTATCATCTGTTTTCCAAGGATGAATTATCATTTTAATGTCGTTCAGCGAGTTTTTCAAAGAATGAGAACTAGTGCATTCGAATCTTTATATCATAAACCCACTATGTTCCAAATTTTGTGAAAATCGTTAGAGTCGTTTTCGAGATCCGTAAAACATAAATAACCAGATATAAAAATAACCAGATATAAAGATATCCAGATATATAATTAAAGAAATTGCTCGCTTAATATTATAGGATATTTATGTTCCGCATTTACGACGAAAGGCAGCATCAGATTTTCATGAAATTTTACATGTATGTTCCTTTTTGAATTTCGCGTCTACATATATAAAGGTTTTTTTTAAAATTTTGCATTTTTAGGATAATACTAAAGGAAAAGGAGTCTCCTTCTAACGCCAATATTACCGTAAAAATCAGGCTATAGAATTATTCATCATAAATCAGCTGTCGAGTGGATTATTAATTGCATGCAATAGCGCATGCAATTAATATCTCAATATAACTTGGTAAAAAATCAGCTGCTGTGTGGACTATTAATTGCAAGCAATGAAGCATGCAATAGTGATGACTCGAGTAGCTTATTATTTTCTCCCGACTTTTCTCTGCTTTCAACTCGGTAAGCTTTTGATGATAGTAGCATAATTCTTTACAACAAATTATTAGCATTGTAATGCTTATAATTATAATTAATATTAACTATTATTGTCGATACAACAACCCAAACAGCCATTAGTTGTTTACACACCGATATCTCGCCGACACGTCAGGACAGGACATAATTCACTCTGATGGACAATATTAGAGGAGGCTGTGGTTTTTAACTGCGCGAGGTCTACTGTTCACAGAACTACTAGTATGATAGAGGAAAGAACTGCCTTATACAAGTACGGGACAGGAATTTCTGGAGTGACACATCATCACGTCTCAACTACTCAACTCATTAACTTGACATTTTGCACATAGATTCTTAATTAATCGAGGATGTTTATAGGCCTATTTTAAATTCCCCAAGATTTCAGTAGGACATATTTTCAGTTTGTCAAGTTTCGAATTAAACCCTTGCGGAGCACATTTTACCTGCTGGTAATAAAACTAGTAGTTCTGTGAACAGTAGACCTCACGCAGTATTCTCATCCACAAGTACCTGATTGAAACTATAGACCTTATGGAAATACAGCAATAGACTGGCTTCTCCACACATCTGTGTAATCACTTGTCAGCTCATTTATGATGAATAATTCTATAGTCTGATTTTTACTCTAATATTGGCGTATGAAGGAGGCTCCTTTTTCCTTTTATATTATCTTTGAAATGCAAAATTTCCAAAAACCTTGTATATACGTCGACGCGCAATAAAAAAAGGAACATACCTGTCAAATTTCATGAAAATCTATTACCGCGTTTCGCCGTAAATGCGCAACATATAAACATTTAAACATTAAGAGAAACGCCAAACCGTCGACTTGAATCTTGGACCTTACTTTGCTCGGTCAATAAAGTAAAGAGCTGGCTTATACAAGTAAGGGACAGGAATTTCTCGAATGACGCATCATCACGTCTCAACTACTCAACTCATTAACTTGACATTTTGCGTATAGATTCTTAATTAACCGAGGATGGTTATACGCCTATTTTAAATTCTCCAAGATTTCAGTAGGACAAGTTTTCAGTTTGTCAAGTTTTCAATTAGACACTTGAGAAGCACGGGTTACACGCTAATCTATACTATAATAAAGGAAGGAACTGGCTTCTACAGGTAGGGGATAGGAAATTCACGAATGACGCATCATCACGTCTCAACTACTCAACTCATAAACTTCACATTTTGCATACAAATTTTCAATTTACCGAGGATGGTTATAGGCCTATTTTAATTTCTTCAAGATTTTAGTAGGACAAGTTTCCAGTTTGTCAAGTTTTCAATTGGACACTTGAGAAGCACGGGTTACACGCTAATCTATATTATAATAAAGTAAAGAACTGACTTCTACAGGTAGGGGATAGGAAATTCACGAATGACGCATCATCACGTCTCAACTACTCAACTCATTAACTTCACATTTTGCATATATAGATTCTCAATTCACCGAGGATGGTTATAGGCCTATTTTAATTTCTTCAAGATTTCAGTTTGTCAAGTTTTAACCCTTGATGAGCACATGTTACCTGCTAGTCGTGTGACAACATAAAGGTAAAACGTGACCAGTCCTTACCACCTGTAAGTGAGAAATCCACTTCAGACTGTCATCAATCCAAATGTTTAACATCAATGCTACCCCATTCAAACAATACTGACAATTTCAAAGTGAATGTCACATACATACATAGGTATTTGTAGATAATATATTATCGGTATATATAGGAAATAATTGAAACGTGACCGAAGTCGGGCCAAAAGAAAGTACCATAAGATATCGTAATACAAATGAAAGTACTTCCATGCTGTCTCTACTGCCTTTCTCTCCAATATACTCCTAGTGTGATTCAAGTTTCAAAGTCTGTGGAAATGATAGGGAGGCATTGTTGTCTTCTATAGTGGATAGCTGTGATTCCAAAATCATCCCGGTAAATCTGATCTGATATTAATTTTATTGATTCTTATCAATAATGATTACTTTATCTGAAATCCTATTATATTAAGCGAGCTATTTCTGTATACAGGGTCTGTATAATAAGTAGCCGGACTGACCCCAGGAAATTTTTTATGGGCAAGATTTATGTACAATTTTTCATTATATATCTACAAAGTAGTTCCCATTGGAGTCGATAACACGGATTTTCCAATCCCTGAACGCTCCCTGGAAGTCGGCAACCTCTATGCTGTCTAGAGCCCTCGTCGTAGCATGTTGAACGTTTTCCAGAGTCCCGAACCGCGTCCCCTCAAGTTGTCTCTTGATCTAAGTTGTCCATATCCGGGCTGTCAGGCATCATGTAAGGTGATGTGGCATCACCGGACTTCTTTTTGTTCCCCAAGATCAAGAGACAACTTAAGGGGAACAAAGACTATTATACAGACTATGTATATTTATATTTATATGAATCAACGACTAGCAGTCAGATATTTTACAATAAATGAATTAATCACTCACTGTGACAACGAGATCTTTCGGCAGGTCCGCCATCTTCTTGGTTGTACTCAGACAAGTAGAACGATAGAATGGCAATTTTTAGTGTGCTGTTGGTGCTGTTGCTGTCTATTGGTGTCTGTTGGGTTTGTTGTGGCTGAGAAGGTAACCAAAAAGGATGTGGGATTTGAAGTTGGTTTGTTCGTTTAATATACATTGTCTATTGCTTTTAAATTGGGTGTATATCTCAAATTGTTCTATTGTGTCTAATTCTGTTACATAAATACTGATCTACAAATCATACACATAAAAAACAAAGGACCAGAATTGGACAAATAGAACAATTTGAAATATACACCCAATTTAAAAGCAATAGACAATGTATATTAAACGAACAAACCAACTTCAAATCCCACATCCTCTTTGATTACCTTCACAGCCACAACAAACCCAATAGACACCAATAGACACCAACAGCACCAACAGACATTAATCCAATAGACACCAACAGCACACTAAAAATTGCCATCCTATCCTTCTACTTGTCTATGAGTACAACCAAAAAGATGGCGGACCTGCCGAAAGATCTCGTTGTCACAGTGAGTGATTAATTCATTTATTGTAAAATATCTGACTGCTAGTCGTTTTTATTGACCGAGCGAAGTGAGGTCTAAGATTCAAGTCGACGGTTTGGCATTTCTCTTAATGTTTAAATGTTTGAATGTTTATATGTTGCGCATTTACGGCGAAACGCGGTAATAGATTTTCATGAAATTTGACAGGTATGTTTCTTTTTTTAATTGCGCGTCGACGTATATACAAGATTTTTGGAAATTTTGCATTTCAAGAATAATATAAAAGGGAAAAGGAGCCTCCTTCATACGCCAATATTAGAGTAAGAATCAGACTATAGAATATTCATCATAAATCAGCTGACAAGTGATTACACAGATGTGTGGAGAAGCCAGTCTATTGCTGTATTTCCATAAGGTCTATAGTTTCAATCAGGTACTTGTGGATGAGAATACTGCGTGAGGTCTACTGTTCACAGAACTACTATATAAAAGGGAAAAGGAGCCTCCTTCATACGCCAATATTAGAGTAAGAATCAGACTATAGAATTATTCATCATAAATCAGCTGACAAGTGATTACACAGATGTGTGGAGAAGCCAGTCTATTGCTGTATTTCCATAAGGTCTATAGTTTCAATCAGGTACTTGTGGATGAGAATACTGCGTGAGGTCTACTGTTCACAGAACTAGTAGTATAGAAGAAAAAGGAGCCTCCTTCATACGCCAATATTAGAGTAAAAATCAGACTATATAATTATTCATAATAAATCAGCTGACAAGTGATTACACAGATGTGTGGAGAAGCCAGTCTATTGCTGTATTTCCATAAGGTCTATAGTTTCAATCAGGTACTTGTGGATGAGAATACTGCGTGAGGTCTACTGTTCACAGAACTAGTAGTATAGAAGGAAAAAGGAGCCTCCTTCATACGCCAATATTAGAGTAAAAATCAGACTATATAATTATTCATAATAAATCAGCTGACAAGTGATTACACAGATGTGTGGAGAAGCCAGTCTATTGCTGTATTTCCATAAGGTCTATAGTTTCAATCAGGTACTTGTGGATGAGAATACTGCGTGAGGTCTACTGTTCACAGAACTACTAGTAATAGCAAAAAGTGATTTAATAATATAAGCAGTTCGTGATGGAAAACAACATTGAAGAATATTTATATGGTTGTTTTTGTCCAACAGATCTCGGAAACGGCTCTAACGATTTTGATGAAATTTGCAATATAGGTGGTGGTTCTTAATTTTTGAAAAATTGGATTGCACCTGGTCTCATTCCTTGGAAAACTCGCTGAAGGACATGAAAAGGATAGAAATTATACATCCTTGGAAAAACAGATGATAATTATGACATCAAAAGTGATAACGGAAGATGCGAGTGCGTGTGTGGGAATGAGACAGAATCATGTTCAGCTGTTGAACTATTTGCAATCAATCAGCTTATGTCACGAGAAATATAATCTAGAAATTTAAATCAACTCGAATTATCTGATTTGTTGACATGACCAACGATATGATATTATTCAAGATCGATTATTTTTTGTATATATATTAACAACTATTGTAGCAAACATGGTATATCATTCTAAACAAGTAGTTCTGTGAACAGTAGACTTCACGCAGTATTCTCATCCACAAGTACCTGTTTGAAACTATAGACTTTATGGAAATACAGCAATAGACTGGCTTCTCCACACATCTGTGTAATCACTCGTCAGCTGATTTATGATGAATAATTCTATATTCTGATTTTTACTCTAATATTGGCGTATGAAGGAGGCTCCTTTTTCCTTTTATATTATCCTTGAAATGCAAAATTTCCAAAAATCTTGTATATACGTCGACGCGCCATTAAAAAAAGAAACATACCTGTCAAATTTCATGAAAATCTATTACCGCGTTTCGCCGTAAATGCGCAACATATAAACATTTAAACATTAAGAGAAATGCCAAACCGTCGACTTGAATCTTAGACCTCACTTCGCTCGGTCAATTGAACTTTATCGGAATTTTCAGAGTTAATCATTATTTTACAGTTTAAGTGATTAGTGAGTGATATTCAATTTGGTTTGTAAACAATCTAAATGAGAACTTCTCGGTTTTCAAAATGTTTAGACTGAAAATTGGACTTGAATTCAAGTGTATGGAACATAACCTACTTTTTGGACTATTACTAGAGAAAATCAGACTATAGAATTATTCATCATAAATCAGCTGACAAGTGATTACACAGATGTGTGGAGAAGCCAGTCTATTGCTGTATTTCCATAAGGTCTATAGTTTCAATCAGGTACTTGTGGATGAGAATACTGCGTGAGGTCTACTGATTACAGAACTACTAGTATACACTGAATTAATCATGATCGTTTCTTCAACCTAGCCTGGAGCTATTCTTAGAATACAGACACCTACTTGAATCTTAGACCTCACTTCGCTCGGTCAATAAATTGATTAGAAATATTCCACTCAATTACCACTTGTAAGGGATAATACTAAGTTATTTAAGAAAATTTGGAACCATTGAAGAAACACAAACTTGTAAACACTAAAGCTCAGCTAAATTAATATACACTGAATTAATCATGATCGCCTCTCCAAACAAGCCTGGAGCTATATTCATTTCACCACAAGTGGTGTCTGTAGAAAGATGTTGGGAATTTTCGAAGTCAAGTATGTGATCTTATAAACTCAACTTCAAACAGTCATGTAAGCAAGCAAGCACATGTGAACATGTATTTGGGCTTGTATGTCTGGGAATAACTGTTTATTTTTCTAGTGCAGTCAATTTAATAGCACCAAACCGTAATACAAGCCAAGACTAGGCTACATAAACACACGTGACAGAGGCGTGGTATTGGCCCAATATCTTGAGTTTCTTTCTCTTTCTATTATCCTTATCCCTCGTCTACCTTTCTCCCTCTTTTACACTCTTTCTCTACTTCACATACTCTCTCACTCCCTCTTTCGAAAAAGGCAATATTATTCGTTATCACTCCCTCTCTCTCTTTTGGTAGAGAGTTAGTGGGAAGGATACTTCGAATATTCTTTCCGAAGAATGGACATTGATAAGTCCAAAGCTCCGCCAATTTATGTACATGCATTACAATATATCTATAGTTATTACAAATTTCTTTTTTCCATATCATATACAGTTCAATAATTATTTTCTTAGTTTATATTTTGTAAATTCATCTATAATTTTTCTGTATTGTGAGCCATTGTATATAAGTCAGTATATATTGTACTCTACATAAATAAAGTACTCAATCAAGGTCCAAACTTCACATTCATGTGAAAACAGTACAGCAGTAATTCAACTTTCGCATATTTCATCATTTTTCTTGCTAAATATTATTGTAGAACTCTTTAGTTTCATATGATTCACCATGTCATTTTACTAATAGTGGAATTCATTTTTAACGCTGGAACGTAAGTTGAATTTTGTATTGTTAAACACATGAATAAATGAATCTGAATCTGAATCTCACACTCTTTCACTCTCTCTCCCTGTTTTGGTAGAGAGTTAGTGGGAAGGATATATTGAATATTCTTTCCGAAGAATGGACATTGATATGTCCAAAGCTCCGCCAATTTATGTAGATGTATAACAATATAATAACTATCTATAGTTATTATATTACAAATTGCTTTTTCATATCATATACAGTTCAATAATTATTTTCTTAGTTTATATTTTGTAAATTCATCTATAATTTTGCTGTATTGTGAGCCATTGTATATAAGTTTATAAGCCAGTTTATATTGTAGAAAGATAAGAGAAATATAAGAGAAAGAAGAGAAAGATGAGGATGAGGAGGAGTAGGAGGATGAGTGGAAAAAGCAAGAATAAGGAGGAGTAGATTATGATGAAGCAGAAAACAAGAAGAAGAAGAAGAAGCAGAAAACAAGAAGAAGATGAAGATGAAGAAGAAGAAGAAGAAGAGAAGAAGAAGAAGAAGAAGAAGAAGAAGAGGAGGAGGAAGGAGGAGAAGAAGAAAAATTGTCGAGAAAAGTGGGAAAGATATATTGAAGGAAGTGGAAGTAGAAGATGCGAAAAGGAAGTGAATTTTCACCGAAATATATAATATCAACCAACACGGAAACTGTCAGCAATTTATCACGTGACACTGATCTCAAAATTAGAAATTTCGAAACTGATTAACATATAATTGAATTGATAGCAATTAATTAAGATCTAATCGCGCATCGGAACAATTAACAATTGACGCCAAATTCTTTTCCCATAGTTTCTGCTGTAACTGGGAGAGTTTTCGTTTAATTAATAGTTTTTCTGACTGTTGTTACTTTCTGGCCAATTAGAATAGAGACAGAATTATTGTGTTGAAAGGTCCTTAAGTGTTGAAGAGAGATAAAGTGGATATCGTGATATTGGGAGAGCGAGAGAGTGATTAGATTGGATCAGAAGTTAAAAAATGAGAGAATCAAGTTGTACATATTTATGTAAGTTGCAATATACTGGCTTATACACTAATTTACGATAAATGACGATATAGCTCATTGTTCAACGAATCTATATTTATATAAAAGCGAAATGGCACTCACTGACTGACTCACTCACTCACTCACTCGCAGAACTAAAAATCTACCCGACCAAAAACGTTCAAATTTGGTAGGTATGTTCAGTTGGCCCTTTAGAGGCGCACTAAGGAATCTTTTGGCAATATTTTAACTCTAAGGGTGGTTTTTAAGGGTTTAAAGTTCGTCTTTTAGCATGTATATTCTTCTTATTCCAATATCTTAAAATTATAATAATTGAAATGTCCATACCATATTATGTTAATATAGAACTATAATCTAGAGAGAGTACCTCTTCAAAACAGTTGTTAACTGGTAACTAAATTAATCATTTTGTCAGGTTGGCATTAAGTTGAGTTGACTTTGTTAGGTTGGCACCAATTTGAAGATTGAAATGCATTTATCCAGGACCTCCTAAATACCAATTTATCCAATTAGCCAAAATTAGCGTTTTCTCAGCTTTTCTGCGTTTCCTCACCTTTTCCAATAATTGATGGGAATATATTAAAAAAAAATCAGTACACAGGTTTAGCTGAGGTGGGAGAATTTTGTTCGCCAAAGATGCGCCGATATAGTAACAGGTGTTTTTCGAGATCAAATTGACATAATACGTTCAAATTCGGTACAAAGTTTCCGCTGAGGTCTACATGCAGGCGAGCGAAGCAAGCCCGCTGATCTCATTTTTGGACGATCCAGTCGTGGGTCCAGGGGGCGGAGCCCCCTTGGTTAGACGGATATGGCGAGCGAAGCGAGCCTGACGGCTAGTCAATACATGAAAATAACGAGCGAAGCTCGGTGCCCCGGTATTATTAGTGAATCAGCCTACAAAAATTGAAAACAAATATGATTCATATTGGTAGCTGTGCCCAAATCTCATATGAGTATCAATCACTCTGCATACAGAAATAAAAAGCTGAGAATTTACTGAGTAAATAGACGTCAAGACGTCTTTATCCAGTTTATCACTCTCAACGTTTGCCACATTTTTCTCTCCTTCCCTGCTATTCTAGCCCACAAACTCACTTTCTCACTCTCAATCACACTCTACCTCACACTCACACTATCACTCTATCTTTCTCTTCCTTTATCAATGTCTCTCTCTCATCTTATCTTTCTCTTCCTTTATCTCTCTCTCTCTCACATACTCTACCTCACACTTACTCTATACCACTCTCTCTCTCTCTTTGTTAGAGAGTTAGTGGGAAGGATATTTTGAATATTGCTTCCGAAGAATGGACATTGATATGTCCAAAGCTCCGCCAATTTATGTACATGCACAATATATTTATCTATAGTTATTACAAATTGCTTTTTTCATATCATATTCAGTTCAATAACTATTGTCTTATTATGTTTCTTAGTCTATATTATGTAAATTCATCTATAATGTTGCTGTATTGTAAGCTATTGTATATAAGTGTATAAGCCAGTATATATTGTAATCTACATAAATACTCAATCAATATCTCTCTTACTTCCTCTCACTCACTCACTCTCTCTCTCTTTCTTCTCCACTGGAGATATCTTTCTCAGAAATGGTACTCCTAATCTAGCCCTGACATTTGAACATGGTAATCAAACAGCGGTTCTCTTTGTGCTACAATAAAGTCGTTCACTTTTCTAAATTACTACTGAACTATTTACTCACTTCACTGTTTCTTGCATCTTGTTGTTGTTCTTCTTCTTCTTTGTCTACGTCGTCTCCTTCTTCATCTCATATTCTTCTTATTCCTCTTCTTCTTCTTCGTCTCCTCACTCTCCTTCTTCTTCTTCTTCTTCTTCTTCTTCTTCTTCTTCTTCTCTTTCTTGTTACCAATAATCTTTAATTGTGGGTCAAGTGACCAAGAGAGCTGTACTCGACTACAATCTTCATCCTTATTGTATTTTTCTTCATTTTAAATATAGCATTCCTTAGCTTCTTTCTCTATTCCGTTTTCTTCCACCTCTTCCTCCTCCTCCTCCTCCTCCTCCTGTTCCTACTCCTCTTCACCCTCATTCTTCTTCAACGCCACTCCAGCTGTTCATCCTCCTCATACTCCTCCCCTTGCTCCTCCTTCGCCCCTCCTACTCCTCATTTATATTCTTCTTCTAATATCTTATATTCTTCTTATTAGAGAGTTGACAATTATTTGTTGAAAAACCGCCGATTTACGAAGTTACATCACAATATTATATTATCTTTATCACAATTCAATGCGCATTCAATCTTTATTATCATTGATTAATAATGTTAATTATTGTGATTAACATTTAACATATCGTTAATTAATGTCAACCTCCTCCTACTCTTCATCCTCCTCCTCCTTCACATCATACTCCTCTTACTCTAAAACCTCCTCCTCCTCCTACTCTTCATCCTCCTCTTACTCTACATCCTCATTCTCCTCCTCCTATTCCTCCTACTCTTCAACTTCCTCCTTTTCCTCGTACTCTACATCCTCCTCTTTCCCCTTCTCATCATCATCATTCTCCTCCTCCTCCTCCTCCACCTCCTCATAAAACAATTTGCATCCTTTGTGATTTATGAGAGCTGAGCATAAAATCATATCCAACACACCTGTCCTCCAAAAAGGCCCCTTGTAATGAATCTCTAAATCTCACTCTATAGTATAACATTAACTTTTTCCTACAGTTACGTTGAAAAGTGGCCATTGCTGCACTGATTACAGAACGCAAAGAATCACTTTTTTGCCACACTTGGATGTAATGAGCTGGTTTACGTGCGTCATATGGTGGCCGAAAGTGATTGTTTTCCGACCAGGCCGGTAAAACTTTACGGCCCTAGGGCTGTAAAATGACCTTGAATAACAGCTGATTCTGATTTGATATGAACGGGTTTACAAAATAGTTTTTGAAACAGAATCAGTTTATGCTTCTAGAATTGAATAAAGTATTTTGCAATAAGATACTATCATTTCATTTGGATGAATGAAATACAAATAAGATATTATAAACTACTCAAATTCAATTTTCAGAGTATAATAGAATCTAACCTCAAACCTCATAGTACTGCGTTTATCACAAAACCTGGTGGATAGTTTTGGAACTACTTGGGCAATATCCATGGTGCTGAACGTTTTAACAAATAGTTTATGAAACAGAATCAGTTTATGCTTCTAGAATTGAATAAAGTATTCTGCAGTAATATACTATCATTTTATTTGGATGAATGAAATAGAGGTAAGATATCTTCTTCTTCTATATAATAAGAGAGAGTGGGGTTGTGTTTGTTCGCATCAAAACATGTCAACTTGTGGATTGCATACCGGAAAAACGGGAATGATTTAGATCTCCAAATTTTGAACATAGATTCTAAAAATATCAATCTCGTGCACCTGGAAGCCCAAATTTCTATTTTCCTTCTAGATTTTTCAGAATATTAATGTTCAAATTCATCTATGCTACCGTAGGCTAATTGAAGTTCCATAGCCCAAAGTGTGTATTTTTATGAGCAGGTTATAAGACTACCATTTACCAACGTCTAAGTAGCGCAGCGGTAAGAAGCTTGCTTACGGAGCGATGGTACCTCGGTTCAAATCCCCCGATGCTTCTCATTTTTTTGTTCTTAATTTTTTCCCTCGAAACGTATTATTATCAATTATTTTTTGAAGGAATTTGTTTTCATTACTATTGAACTTGGATTTTATCAAATAATTATTTTCAATGTAAAATTTTGCCACCAGTACAAATGAATTGGACATAGTCTTCATGCTGTAGGCCTATAATTTATTGAATTTCATAAGAAAAACATGAATAGATCACAATAAAATGAGTAATAATTTTTATTCTTCAGTTATAATGTAGGCTACTATCAGACACGAATTCCCAGTGAAACGAGTATTTTAGGTATTTTTTTTGGAATTGGGAAAACAAGAGGCTGCCTGATTCAAATTGAGGAGGATCCTAATAGAACTAAAATTTATTGATGTATTGGAAAAATCAATATGATTCTGTGAGGTTTCCAAGTATTATGTATTCTTCAGTTTTCTATACTTTAATAACTAGATACTAATAACTATACTAATAGCTAGAGCTATGACCTTCCACTTTTGTTTTCGGAACTGCTTAATAAACAATTATTTTCATATATATTGTTTATTTCTCTGTGTGGCGAAAAATAGCGTTCGCACCACGGGCAAAAATGTTTTTCCGGCTCTCAATCTTTTCTAGTCCTCGGCCTACGGCCTCGGACTTGAAAACCGATTTCGAGCCGGAAAAGTCTCATTTTCGGCCCTAGGTGCGAAATATACTATTTCCGCTCTAGTGCGGGAAAATTTTTCTGCACTCCAGATTTGCAACATGGCAACGCAAAATACTTAGTAGGTTATATGGAGCAACAGTGCAGCAAAATCAAAATGAAGTTGGTAACAGTGACTGCTGTGGCTGCTATAGTGAGCAGACGTGCAACCAAGCACAACGCGCTAATTATTTAGTATTAGATATTATAACCAAGGACAACGAGGACTTTAGGATTTTAGGATTAAGGTTTTTATCAATAATAAAATTACACAGAAAAACTTGATGGATCTCAGGCAATTTTACCCATAATTACCCACTTTTCATATTGAATGGTAACTGTAGGAAAAACTTAATGTGAAATACGTGCGCAAAGTTCCTCTGCTGCACTCAAGAAACCATTCCGCCCTCGCCTACGGCTCGGGCGTAAACGTTTCTTTCGGTGCAGCAAACTGTCACTTTGCGCACTAGTTGCACAAATAACTATAACCTATTCCTTATAGGATAACATGAATGCCTCTCATTCAGCCAATGCTCACATTTTCAAGTGTATCTATTTCACTCCGTATATTATTATATGTATATTATACGTATTTCACTCCGTATATTATCGTATTGGCCTTCAACATTACGATGATAATTGTTGCTAATGGCTGGTTCTTTCTTTTATTGTCCCATTCTTGGGATGATTACAGTTATTTGAAAAGAGCTAATCCAAAAATGAACTAGGTGTGGATGAATTCTATGTCAACTTGCTAAAAGGATATCTAGGATAACTTATATTTGGTACAGTGCTGATGGAAAGTATATCATGTTCAATATTTGAACGAGCTAAGTGAGGTCTGAGATTCAAGTCGACGGTTTGGCATTTCTCTTCATGTTTAAATGTTTTTATGTTGCGCATTCACGGCAAAACCCGGTAATAGATTTTCATGAAATTTTACAGGTATGTTCCTTTTTAAATTGCGCGTCGACGTATGTACATGGTTTTTGGAAATTTTGTATTTCAAGGATAATATAAAAGGAAAAGGAGCCTCCTTCATACGCCAATATTAGAGTAAAAATCTGGTGTGGCGCACTCACATAACTTTCCTTGCGGTTATGAGAATTGATAACCTGACGCTAGTGTTCTCGCGCATCTCAAGTCTACTATTCAAAGATCTAAGCCAGCTGGTGACAGGACAATAACGCTGGAGACACACGAGGTCTGCTATCTCTTCATAGTGAATGATTTAATAGAATCAACAGCTGCCAACAGTTTGCAATCGGATAATAATATTTTCTCGAGTTTCGAGCTTATTTCCAATTTTAGGTGAACATTAATTGTAGAGATTTTCATGCTCAATCTTTTCCACTTGAAAGTTTTTGTTTAAATTGTAACTGAAGCCTGATAATTGGGAATCTAAAATCAAACTTTGCATAGATGGGGCGGATCTCCTGAATGTTTTACAGATCTGGGACTTGTGTCAGTTGATAGAGCTTATCAATGACTATTTTTGGTATAAATTTGATCGAAATCGTTGGAGCCGTTTTCGAGAAATCGCGAAAAACCCTGTGTTTGACAATATTTTCGCCATTTTAGCCGCCATCTTGAATTGCATTTGATTGAAATTGTTCGTGTCGGATCCTCATATTGAAAGGACCTTATATTATAAGGAATTATATTGTAAGTTCCAAATTTCAAGTCATTCCGTTAATTGGGAGATGAGATATCATGTACACAGACAAACATATACTCTTAAGCTGCGTACACATATACGCGCTTCCAACCAGCACCGAGCACGCTCCGCCCTCGTACCGCCTTCGTTCCTCCATCGAACCACAGTCGCTCCGCCTACGCACCCATCATGAACGTTACGGAAGATGTTAGATCTTCTCGCGTTCCCCGGTCGAACAACTGTTGATCGCCGGTCGATCATCAATCGCTCTGCTGGAGTGACGTTCGGTTGCGGAGCAGAGCGAAAGTCTGTACGCACCTACACACATACAGACCAATACCCAAAAACCACGTTTTTGGACTCAGGGGACCTTGAAACGTATAGAAATTTGGAAATTGGGGTACCTTAATTTTTTTCGGAAAGCAATACTTTCCTTACCTATGGTAATAGGGCAAGCAAATTAGAAACTACTCTACTAGTGGAAACCATGCTTTATAGTCACAATAAATAAAGACATGTTGTATACAACGTCCAGAGATCGAAAAGATCGATAGTCGAAAATATATACACAACCTCTTTAATTATGTCAAAATTGAAATTTTGAACTAAAAACTACTCCACTCTACCCGACACTACTCTACTAGCTGGAGACTGTTTTCATTAGCATAGTAGTGGTAGAGTAAAGTTTGAATAATATTGTGGATTTAAGAGAAATTTTTAATATTTTTGGCGATTGTGAAGGAAGATTTTTGTTTGGATTTGTATTTTGAAATAAATTAATCTGATAAATTCAATTTATTGTAGTAGATACTATTTTTTGGTCTCAAAATAGTGTGTGAATTAAGTTATTATTTTTACATAACCACTAGACTGTGTATTCCAAATTAAGGTGTAGAGCAGTTTTGGGCGAATGCCTGTTGTTTCTACCTGGATTGTATTTGTATATGAATAAACAATTAAATAGAATTATTGGTGGGGGGAAGTCAAGTGGTAGAGTACTATCCCACTCTACTCTACTAAAAACTAGTAATAGATGGAATTAAATAGAGAATGCATTTATTCAAATGCTAATTAATATATAACTATTATTTAACGAAAATCCTTAATAAATGCTGCAAATCACCCCGAAGAGTCCTGCTACTACAGACATTGACAACAGAGTTAACAGCTAGATGAAAATTTGATGAGAACTACTATCCGAAAATTAGTTGCCAGCCCGGGAATCGAACCCGGTACCTCTCAATTGCCAGTCCGGAATGCTTACCAGGGGGTAAGCATACCGAATTACCATCGAATTTCCATCTAGCTATTAACTCTGTTGTCAATGTCTGCAGTAGCAGAAGTCTTCGGGGTGATTAGCAGCATTTATTTAGGATTTTCGTTAAATAATAGTTATAAAAACTAGTAATCTACCATGACTCTACTCTACCATGGGAGAGTTCACAAGATAGTTAGTATTTGCCCTGGGAACTCTACCACCAACTCTACTATTGAAAACCAGTCAAGTTTTGAACTGAATACAATTCGGTTGTAGCTAACCTACATATGAATGAGTCTATAGTGAGGTCCATGTTATAAAGTCAGCGCCTGGTTAACATTGGTGTTGCTATCCTTGTCTATCATTCCACAAAGCAGATAGCGAATGTATCAAATCATAGTGTTGTGTATCAAGTTGAGATTATACTGTATCATATTGTGTTGATACTGTATCATGTTGTGGTTGTTCTTGTTCTATAGTGAGGTCCACGTTATAATGGCAGTGTTTGATTAACATTGGTGTTGCTATCCTTGTCTATCATTCCACAAAGCAAATTGCGGATGTATAGAGTCATAGTGTTGTCTATCAAGTTGAGATGATACTGTATCATATTGTGTTGATACTGTATCATGTTGTTGTTCTTGTTCTATAGTGAGGTCCATGTTATAAAGTCAGCACCTGGTTAACATTGGTGTTGCTATCCTTGACTATCATTCCACAAAGCAGATAGCGAATGTATCAAATCATAGTGTTGTGTATCAAGTTGAGATGATACTGTATCATATTGTGTTGATACTGTATCATGTTGTGGCTGTTCTTGTTCTATAGTGGGGTCCACGTTATAAAGTCAGCACCTGATTAACATTGGTGTTGCTATCCTTCGTTGTCATTAGACAAAGCAGATAGCTCCATTCTTTTCCAATTTACCTAAATCATTCGTAGATTATGGAGTGATGGATTTATAATATATAATAAATATTTAATAGTAATTCTTTAAACGTACTACATAGTTAGATAACTGGAATTCGAGTAGGCCTAATCCCAAAATATTTCATACAATATTTAATTTTGACTCATTTTAATTTTAATTTATTTATTATTTTACAAAGGTGACTTTCTAGAAGTATTTTAAGCCTAGGTGATGATGATGATGAGATGAATGATAATACAATGAAGGTAGAGTTATGAATGAATAAAAATTATAGGTTATGCTATCCACTTGAATTAATTTGAGTCCACTTTTCAGCCCAGACATAAATGTACTAGAAATTTTGAATTTGATTTGATTATAAAACGCATATAATAGAATGATTGATCCTATCTCAAATTAATATTCCTAGAATATTAATCAAAATTCTATTTAATCAAATTATACACTATTCAACAAGATAATATACATTTCACAAGATTGTATAATAAATTTACCTAATTTATTGATATTGAATATAATCTTAGTTCATTACAATTTTCATCATAGCCGATAAACAATTTGGGGACGTCATGGAGTTGGGAGAGGATAGAGCTATCTGCTCTGTCTAATGATAGATAAAGATAGCAACACCAATGTTGATCAAATACTGCCATAGTATGTATACATAGTATACTACATACTATGATACAGTATCATCTCAACTTGATTCACAACACTATGATTTGATACATTCGCTATCTGTTTATCTCTTTCCTGTATAGGGCTACTTGTAATATAAATATAAAGAGAATAAAAAACTCAGTACCCTTTTTTTAAATATTTTATCACAACATGTTTCGGTCATTTATGCCATTTTCAAGTGATATGAATTAAATAAATTAAAATTCGCTATATGCTTTGTGGAATGATAGACAAGGATAGCAACACCAATGTTAATCAAATTTGCCATTATAACGTGGACCTCACTATAGAACAAGAACAACCACAACATGATACAGTATTAAAACAATATGATACAGTATCATCTCAACTTGATACACAACACTATGATTTGATACATTCGCTATCTGCTTTGTGGAATGATAGAAAGGATAGCAACACCAATGTTGATCAAATACTGCCATTATAACGTGGACCTCACTATAGAACAAGAACAACCACAACATGACACAGTATCAACACAATATGATACAGTATCATCTCAACTTGATACACAACACTATGATTTGATACATTCGCTATCTGCTTTGTGGAATGATAGACAAGGATAGCAACACCAATGTTAATCAAATTTGCCATTATAACGTGGACCTCACTATAGAACAAGAACAACCACAACATGATACAGTATTAAAACAATATGATACAGTATCATCTCAACTTGATACACAACACTATGATTTGATACATTCGCTATCTGCTTTGTGGAATGATAGAAAGGATAGCAACACCAATGTTGATCAAATACTGCCATTATAACGTGGACCTCACTATAGAACAAGAACAACCACAACATGATGCTGGATCAACACAGTATGATACAGTATCATCTCAACTTGATACACAACACTATGATTTGATACATTCGCTATTATAACGTGGTGGAATACTTTAATGCATGATTAGTGGTTTCACTTTCTCTGGTTGTATTCTATAGTGAGGTCCACGTTGTAATGGCAGTGGAGAAAGATAGGAGAACAACGTTGCCGATCCTCACTGTCTAGTCAATGCCTTCTATAGACGGTAGCTGATACAGGTTTATTGATGTAATATTAACTGTTCATTCTCGTTTAAAATAATCAATTATATTTTATTAAGCAAGAAACTATAATTTTCAATAGTTTCATGATGAATTTTCATAATTAAGATGAAATATTTTGTAAATGAATTATTAATCCTACATTGTTAAAAGACGATCTGGCAACAGAGCAAAGCGAGAAAGAGATACCTCTACCCACTTTGTTGAATGATAGACAAGGATAGCAACACCAATGTTGATCAAATACTGACATTATAACGTGGACCTCACTATAGTGTTATTACGCAATGCTATAGAGTATGGAGCAATCTCAAGAATGTGGTCTAAGAACCAAGGGCTCTTAAGTTTATCTATGAATATCATGGCATGATCTGAAAAATATAGGTATGTGAAGACAGGAATGTAGCATTGCCTTATAGAAAGGAGAAGTAAACATTCCTTTGACATTCAACCTGACCTACAGCTGATATCAAGGTCAAATAATCGTGAGAAATATTGCAGGGTGACATCTAGATCCATACAGAAAAGAATAGATCCCTGCAAAATATCCTAGCGACCTTGGGGTCAATCATTATCCACACAATACTTCGTCCAATACTGTAGGGTTATGACTTGTTAGTGGGCCGATTAGTGTAGATACAACACAATATTATATTATCCCAATTCAATGCGCATTCCATCCAAGTATCAACCAATCATTCTCCACACAATACTTTGTCCAATACTGTAGGGTTATGAGTTGTTAGTGGGCCGATTAGTGTAGATACAACTCAATATTATATTATCCCAATTCAATGTGCATTCCATCCAAATATCAATCAATCATTCTCCACACAATACTTTGTCCAAGACTGTAGGGTTATGAGTTGTTGTTAGTGGGCCGATTAGTGTAGATACAACACAATATTATATTATCCCAATTCAATGCGCATTCCATCCAAATATCAACCAATCATTCTCCACACAATACTTTGTCCAATACTGTAGGGTTATGAGTTGTTAGTGGGCCGATTAGTGTAGATACAACACATATTATATATCCCAATTCAATGCGCATTCCATCCAAATATCAACCAGTCATTCTCCACACATACTTTGTCCAATACTGTAGGGTTATGAGTTGTTAGTGGGCCGATTAGTGTAGATACAACACAATATTATATTATCCCAATTCAATGCGCATTCCATCCAAATATCAACCAGTCATTCTCCACACAATACTTTGTCCAATACTGTAGGGTTATGAGTTGTTAGTGGGCCGATTAGTGTAGATACAACACAATATTATATTATCCCAATTCAATGCGCATTCCATCCAAATATCAACCAGTCATTCTCCACACAATACTTTGTCCAATACTGTAGGGTTATGAGTTGTTAGTGGGCCGATTAGTGTAGATACAACACAATATTATATTATCCCAATTCAATGCGCATTCCATCCAAATATCAACCAATCATTCTCCACACAATACTTTGTCCAATACTGTAGGGTTATGAGTTGTTAGTGGCCGATCAGTGTATCTACAACACAATATTATATTATCCAATTCAATGCGCATTCCATCCAAATATCAACCAATCATTCTCCACACAATACTTCGTCCAATACTGTAGGGTTATGAGTTGTTAGTGGGCCGATTAGTGTAGATACAACACAATATTATATTATCCCAATTCAATGTGCATTCCATCCAAATATCAACCAATCATTCTCCACACAATACTTTGTCCAATACTGTAGGGTTGTGAGTTGTTAGTGGGCCGATTAGTGTAGATACAACTCAATATTATATTATCCCAATTCAATGTGCATTCCATCCAAATATCAACCAATCATTCTCCACACAATACTTTGTCCAATACTGTAGGGTTATGAGTTGTTAGTGGGCCGATTAGTGTAGATTCAACACAATATTATATTATCCCAATTCAATGCGAATTCCATCCAAATATCTACCAAATATTCTCCACACAATACATTGAAAAATTCACCGAAGAATGAGTTATATTGTCAGTTTTTATGAAATGAGTGTAGAAGCATATTATATGGTAATCTACATAAGGTATTATAAAGAATCAAAACCATTGCCTTACATATAACTTTCCTATAATGGACTGATTCTTGCCAGTATCCTTGCCTTGGCCCTAACCTTGGATCAAAATAATTCAAAACATAATTTACTAGAATCATGGCTTCAGCTGATGGAAAGAAAAAGCTAGTGGACAAATGTCTACTACAATATTGATGGAAAGATACATTTTCAAGATGTTCCATGCTTTTGAACGGGTAGTATTATTATATGGTCCTCTAGACAGCTGATTTATGATGAATAATTCTAGTCTGATTTTTACGGTAATATTGGTTGGAAGGAAACTCCTTTTCCTTTTGTATCATCCTTAAAATGCAAAATTTTAAAAAACCTTACGTATACATTGACGCGAAATTCAAAAAGGAACATACCTGTCAAATTTCATGAAAATCTATTGCTGCGTTTCGCCGTAAATGCGCAACATATGAACATTTAAACATAAAGAGAAATGCATAACCGTCGTCTTGAATCTTAGACCTCACTTCGCTCGGCCAATTAAGAATATAATGAATATATTATGCTCTATGTGGTAGAAGACTTCTCATATATTATTATTTGAGAATTATTGCAGACTCACCAATATTTTATTGAGATGGGGCGGGGTGAATTCTTTCCAACACCAGAACGTTTAGAAGTGTTCCATGCTGTAAGGAAAGAAAAGAACAATATTAGAAAAATAGTCTAGAAAAATAAAGTTTGGATCACAGTACTGTATTTAAAAAAAACTCCAAGTATGAAAAAAGTGATGGGTTATCACAAGACAGAGGAATGAAGCGTGGGAAGGAGAAGGTGAAGGAGGAGAAGGAGAAGGAGGGAGATAAGGTGGAGGAGGATGGTGATGAGGGGGAGAAGAAGAAGAAGAAGAAGCTGAAGAAGGAGAAAAATGAGGAAGAGAGTAATAAGAAGAAATAGATTGATTGATTACTTTATTTATGCAGATTAAATATATACTGGCTTATACACTTATATACAATAGCTTACAATACAGCAACATTATAGAGGAATTTACATAATATAGACTAAGAGAATAATTATTGAACTGTATATGATATGAAAAAGTAATTAGTAATATAATAACTATAGATAATTATATTGTTATGCATCTACATAAATTGGCGGAGCTTTGGACATATCAATGTCCATTCTTCGGAAGGAATATTAAAAATATCCTCCCCACTAACTCTCTACCAAACGGAGGAGAAGGAGTAGAAGGAGAAGAAGAAGAAGAAGAAGAAGAAGAAGAAGAAGAAGAAGAAGAAGAAGAAGAAGAAGAAGAAGAAGAAGACGGGAGAAGAAGAAGAAGATGAAAAAGAAGAAGAAGAAGAAGATGATGAAGAAGTAGAAGAAGAAGAGGATGAAGAGGAAGAAGAAGGAGAAGAAGAAGAAGGAGAAGAAGAAGAAGGAGAAGAAGAAGAAGAAGAAGAAGAAGAGAAGAAGAAGAAGAAGAAGAAGAAGAAGAAGAAGAAGAATGGATAAAGGGAGAAGAATGGATAGAAGGAGAGAAACGGAAAGAGGCAGTATAAGAGGAAAGCAGAAAATGTATCCAATAAACTTATTGGAGAAAGTACACACTACTGAGTTTAACAATTATTAGCATAGAGGTAATAAGACAGGCCTATTAGCATTACCTCCACGTTTTACTAATTTACAACTTCGAATGCACTTTACAAATGAACAGTAATACTCAACACTAGAAAGTTGACTTACAATAATTTCCTAACGGATTTTCAAAACTAAATTGAAAACTAAATTTGTTTTTCGGCTAAAGAACAGGAATAACCAACTACTATAGTGAGGTCCACGTTATAATGGCAGTGGAGAAAGATAGGAGAACAAGGTTGCCGATTCTCTGTCTTGTCAATGCATTCTATAAACGGTAGCTGATGCAGGTTTATCCTATACTATGAAGATGATAGTGATGAAGGAGAAGAAGAAGAAGAAGAAGAAGAAGAAGAAGAGGAAGAAGATGAAAGATTGGAGAACAACGTTGCTGAACCTCTGTCTTGTCAATGCCTTCTATAGACTTTTTGTGTAGTTGAGTAATTGATATTGTGGTACTTATATTCATATTAAATGAAAAGATTAAGAAATTGTCAAAAAACCACAGATTTATTGATACTTAGAAAGACCGGTTTCGATTATTACACCATTGTCAATCTCTGATAAACTAAAACTCCTTCTATACCTTCTATAGACGGTAGCTGATCAACAGGTTTCTTCTTCTTCATGTACAGTCACCATGGCGGAGGTTGGCTATCATGATGGCGATTTTAATTTTATTTACAGCTGCTCTGAATAGGTCATTGGATGTACACTGGAACCAATCCCAGGTTTATTGATGTAATATTAACTGTTCATTCTCGTTCAAAATAATAATCAATTAT
>NC_052517.1:21503854-21539778 GCF_014356525.2 Nilaparvata lugens | reverse complement strand
GAAAGAAGAAGAAGAAGAAGAAGAAGAAGAAGAAGAAGAAGAAGAAGAAGAAGAAGAAGTAACGAATTATGGACATAAAAGGCAATACTACAGTAGCAATTTGTAAATAATAGGCCTACAGTATTGAAGTGTCCTATTTACAGAAATCATTCATAGATATAGTGAGGTCCACGTTATAATGACAGTGGATAAAGATAGAAGAATAGCGATGCCGATTCTCTGCATTAGTTAATTATATTTCTATACTGTCAAAAACATAACTGGCATCGTTGTGGACCTAGAAAAAGATAGTAACACCGGCTTTGTCGAATAATATACAAGGATAGCAAAACCAAAGTTGATCAAATACTGTCATTATAACGTGGACCTCACTATATAACAGTAGATCAGCTTTCAATAACCAGTAAAGGTTGGCCAAAAATAGAATATTATTCGGCCTTTTCTAGATTATAATACTTTCTCTTGGCCAAAAGTCATCTATACTACTATAGTGTGGTCCACGTTATAATGGCAGTGGAGATTGATTGATTGATTGAGTACTTTATTTATGTCGATTACAATATATACTGGCTTATACACTTATATACAATAGCTTACAATACAGCAACATTATAGATGAATTCACATAATATAGACTAAGAAAATAATTATTGAACTGTATATGATATGAAAAAGCAATTCGTAATATAATAACTATAGATAATTATATTGTAATGCATGTACATAAATTGGCGGAGCTTTGGACATATCAATGTCCATTCTTCGAAAAGAATATTAAAAATATCCTCCCCACTAACTCTCTACAAAAAGATAGGAGAAAGATAGGAGAACAACGTTGCCGATCATCTGTCTCGTCAATGCCTTCTATAGACGGTAGCTGATACAGGTTTATTGATGTAATATCAACTACTGTTCATTCTCGTTTAAAAAAATCAATCATATTTTATTGAGCAAGAAATTATATATTTTTCAATAATTTCATATAATTTAATAAACTGAAAACTTGACGTAATGAAATCTTGAAGAATAGAAAATAAACCTTCAACCATCCTCGGTTAATTAAGAATCTATATGCAAAATTTCAAGTTAATGAGTTGAGTAGTTGAGACGTGATGATGCGTCAAACATAATTTACCTATCCCGTACGTGTGTAAGCTATTTCTTTCCTTTATTATAGTATAGATTATTAATAATTATTATTTATCCTAGTTTATACATTAATAATTTGTATCAACTGATAATAGAAAGGTTCATATTAACTAGAAGCATAGTCAAAATAGCTAACAACTTCTCAATGCATTTATGAACTGAAGAATTTCAATAACCAGTAACCAGTAATTGGTTGATATTTCAATGGATAGTGAAGTGCAACTGAGAAATGCTTTATTTTGAAACTAATTTGATTTATTTTGATTATAATTTGCTTCATTTTGATACTAGTTTCCTTTATTTTGATTATAATTTGCTTTATTTTGATAATAGTTTATATAAAAATTTCAAAATTTTGCTATACTATTAAACGAGCAATTTCTGTTTATATGTTTATATATCTGTATGTGACCGGATCTCAAAAACGGCTCTTACAATTCTCACAAAATTTGGAAGAAAGTAGGATTAGGATATAAAAATTCGATTGCACTAGGTCTCAACTCTGGGATAACTCGCTGAAGGACATTAAAAGAATAAATACGTCCTTGCTAAAACAGCTGGGAATGTTGTCGTCTGTTGATGATGGAAGTGAGTGAGCGAGTGCATGTGTGTGGAACTGAGACAAAATTATTACTCAGCTGTTGAACTTTGGTAATAATTCAATCAGTGCCGGTTGTACAAGAGCCGGTAAAATTTTAATCCTCATTAATTCCAGTAGAACCAATCTGATAAGCTATCTTATTAAAATGGTCTTCTCTGATTTGGATGAAAATTTAACATGCTTTTGTGAGAGAAATTTTTGCATTCCTCTGGGAATTAATCTCAATCCATTGTGATTGGATAGAACCTTTCTGTATGAACTATAAATCTATATATATAAAAGCGAAATGGCACTCACTCACTGACTGACTGACTGAAACACTCACTCACATAACTAAAAATCTACCGGACCAAAAACGTTCAAATTTGGTAGGTATGTTCGGTTGGCCCTTTAGAGGCGCACTAAGAAATCTTTTGGCAATATTTTAACTCTAAGGGTGGTTTTCAAAGGTTTAAAGTTCGTCTTTTAGCATGTATATTCTTCTTCTCCCAATCTCTTAATTTATAATTGAAATTTCCATATCATATGTTACTATAGAACTATAATCTAGATAGAGTACCTCTTCGAAACAGTTGTTAACTGGCAACTAAATTGATAATTTTGTCAGGTTGGCATTAAGTTGAGTTGACTTTGTTAGGTTGGCACCAAGTTGAAGATTTAAATGCATTTATCGCGGAAAAATTGATTGGGCACTGCTACTTCAATCCTGGGAATATTATATTACTAGCCGTCAGGCTCGCTTCGCTCGCCATATCCGTTTAGCCAGACGTTTAGTCTGGACCCCCGACTGGATTGTCCTAACATATGATAAAAATGCTCAAATGAAAAATGCAGGCGAGCGAAGCGAGCCTGCTGATCTCATTCTTGAACGATCCAGTCGGGGGTCCAGGGGGCGGAGCCTGATATCCGCCTGGCTTATCGAAAACGGCTCCAACGATTTTGATTAAAGTTATACCTGAAATAGACATCGATAAGCTCTATCAACTGCCACAAGTCCCAATCTGTAAAAATTTCAGGAGCTTCGTCCCATCTATGCAAAGTTTGATTTTAGATTCTCAATTATCACGCTTCAGATACAATTTAAACAAAAAATTCCAAGTGGAAAAGATTGAGCATGAAAATCTCTTCAATTAATGTTCAGTAACATGTTCACCTAAAATCGAAAATAAGCTCAAAATTCGAGAAAATTACAAACTGTTAGCAACTGTTCATTCTATTGAATCATTCACTATGAAGAGACAGCAAACTTCGTGTTTTTCCAGCCTATCCACCAGCTGGCTGTCACCAGCTGGCTTGGATCTTTGAATAGTAGACTTGAGATGCGCGGGAACACTAGCGTCAGATGATACATTTTTATAACGGCAAGGAAAGTTGTGTGGGTGCGCCACACCAGATTTTTTTATATGCTTTTCTACTCAAGAGCGGAGCTCCGTGCCCATATATATTTTGCTTTATTTCAATATTAATTCGCTTTATTTTGATACTAATTTGCTTTATTTTGATAATAATTTGCTTTATTTTGATACTAATTTGCTTTATTTTGATTATAATTTGCTTTATTTCAATACTAATCAGCTGTAGTTTTCTGTGAAGTGAGAAGTTTTTAGCTCAAAAATTTCTAGTTTCATTCAAAATTTAGACTTTTTGAATAATTATTTAGTTACTGTTTTAGATTTTTTAATTTCAGACTCTAATAGTACCTATTTGAATCATAATTTGCTCTTTTATCTGAGTATTGAAGAGTGTAAATAGTATTTTGAAAAGTGAAATAACCAACATTTTGATTTGGACAGTATAGTAAAAATTGGAAATGGGACAGTTTTGGGCATGAGCCTGTTGTGCCTTTCCTCATGTTGAGTATTTGTACACAATTTAAATAAATAAGTAAAAAAGTAAATAAATTTGCTTTTTTTATTATGATTTGCTTTATCTCAATACTAATTTGCTTTTTTCTTATTATAATTCGCTTTATTACAATACTCATTTTCTTTATTTTGATACTAGTTTGCTTTATTTTGATACGATAATTCAATATTTTATTGTATACTCATGAATCTTCTTTTCAAAACAGCCTTGAATTATTTTACCTGACCAATCATTTTTATTTCAATACCAGTTAACATCTCTACCTGACATTCAAAAATACGTACAGTATGTCAATTTTGAAGCTAAGAAAATTTTTATTTTGAATCAGAAGTCACGTTTCTTTGAATCAGCTGCAGAGAAATTCTCTTTACAGTGTGAGCATTGAATGGATGGGAAGGAATGCTAAAAATTCGACGTCAAACTAATTTCGAAATGAAAAGTTATCAAATTTCTTTATAAGATGCTTCAAGATGCACAGCAACTAAGAAAGATCATAGAGTTCAATCAGGTCGATTACATTCTAATCACGTTTAGGCTCATTTATCAGGCTACTTTTAAATATTATTATTAGTAAGATTCCTTTGAAAATGTCAGCATTGTTTGAATGTAAAGTAATGATGTTATCTATATAAAGAAGCTGACAGTATAAATAAAAATATTTTTTATGCAGTTGTCGCATTTTTTTCAAATGTCAATAAACAAATAGTTTGAGTTGTATTTTTGAGAAAATACACAGGTAGGCTATATAAATTACTAGCCGTCAGGCTCGCTTCGCTCGCCATATCCGTCTAGCAAGGGGGCTCCGCCCCCTGGACCCCCAACTGGGTCGTCCAAGAATGAGATCAGCAGGCTCGCTTCGCTCGCCTGCATTTTTCATTTGAGCATTTTTATCATATGTTAGGACAATCCAGTCGGGGGTCCAGACTAAACGTCTGGCTAAACGGATATGGCGAGCGAAGCGAGCCTGACGGCTAGTAATATAATATTCCCAGGATTGAAGTAGCAGTGCCCAATCAATTTTTCCGCGATAAATGCATTTAAATCTTCAACTTGGTGCCAACCTAACAAAGTCAACTCAACTTAATGCCAACCTGACAAAATTATTAATTTAGTTGCCAGTTAACAACTGTTTCGAAGAGGTACTCTATCTAGATTATAGCTCTATAGTAACATATGATATATGATATGGAAATTTCAATTTATAATTAAGAGATTGGGAGAAGAAGAATATACATGCAACTTTAAACCCTTAAAAACCACCCTTAGAGTTAAAATATTGCCAAAAGATTTCTTAGTGCGCCTCTAAAGGGCCAACTGAACATACCTACCAAATTTGAACGTTTTTGGTCCGGTAGATTTTTAGTTCTGCGAGTGAGTGAGTGAGTGAGTGAGTGAGTGAGTCAGTCAGTCAGTGAGTGAGTGCCATTTCGCTTTTATATACTATATAGAAGATTATCTTCGTATAGTTTATTTATTTATTCACAATATCACATCGGAAACAACGGGTAATGACCCAAATATATTTCCTTAACACAGCAATAAGTACAGTAACAATTCAATCAAAAACAAAGAAAAAAGATACTAAAACTAACGTTTGAAAAGAAAGAAAATAATACTTCGAAAACTACTCCTAAAACATTCCTTAATAGAGTTGATGGTGAAAGTGATGGTGAAAATGAATATATTAAGTGATGAAGGAGAGGTGTTATCAATAAAGATGATGAGAGAGTATGCAGTCTCATATGAATGATAGGATGAGGGTGATAATGATAACTGCCAGCAAAAAACTTTGAAAATAAGGGGTAAGTAAAAATAAAATGAGTTTGAATGTGCAAATAAAGAAAAATTAATGTATAATGAGTGATATTTTTTATAATGATAGAAATATTAGCGAAAATTATTAATTGACCGAGCGAAGAGAGGTCTAACATTCAAGTCGACGGTTTTGCATTTCTCTTTTTGTTTAAATGTTTATATGTTGCGCATTTACAGCGAAACGCGGTAATAGATTTTCATGAAATTTGACAGGCATGTGTCTTTTTGAATTTCGCGTCGACGTATACATAAGGTTTTTTTAAAATTTTGCATTTTAAGGGTAATACAAAAGGAAAAGGAGTTTCCTTCGAACACCAATATTACAGTAAAAATCAGACTAGAATTATTCATTATAAATCAGCTGTCGAGTGGATTATAAATTGCATGCAATTCAAAATGTCAGTGTAACTTGGTGAAAAATCAGCTGCTGTGTAGACTATTAATTGCATGCCTCATTGAATGTAATTTTTATGCACTATTGATTGCATGCAATCAATAACAAAAATAACCAAAGATACGCCCAAAATCTGCGTTTTTCCAGCGTTTATTAGCGTTTTCTTAGCTTTATCGAGAACAATGAACAGAAAATGTTCAAATTCAGTACAGCTCAGCTAGGGTGTAATAATGTTGTGTTAGAAGGAATTTGCAATAACGTCAAAGATACGCCCAAAATTGGCGTTTTTTACTTTTTCTCAGATTTATCGACAACAAATGAACTCAAATTATTCAAATTTAGAACAGTAGGGTGTAATAATGTTGTGTTAGAAGGAATTTGCAATAACGTCAAAGATACGCCCAAAATTAGCGTTTTTTTGCGTTTCCTCAGTTCTTTCATCAAGTAATAGACAGAAAATATTCAAATTTGGAACAGAGGTTTAGCTAGGGTCTAAAAGTTTTGTTATGAGGTGACTTTAATATTTCATCAAAGATACGCCCAAAATCAGCGTTTTTCTCAGCTTTTCTGCGTTTTCTCAGTACTTTGACTTTCCGATGGAATGAAGCATCCTCAAATGAAAAATGCAGGCCAGCGAAGCGAGCCCGCTGATCTCATTTTTGGACGACCAGTCGGGGGTCCACGGGGTGGAAGCCCCCTGGCTAGACGGATATGACGAGCGAAGCGAGCCTGACGGCTAGTTATTTATAAAGCTCAAATTCACGCAGTTTTCAATGTCAAACCTATGACTAATTTGATTAGTTCATCAATGCCCTATAAAGAACCTGAACGAATGAAATTCTATGACTAATTTATAGAAATTCACTAGTTCCTTATCAAATTATTATGACTTTTTGTTTTTCTTGTTGAAACAGTGAATTATTGAAACAGTCCAACTTATTCCACATATAACAGTAAAACATAACTTATTTTTTCGGACATTATCAAAATTTGGGAACAGAGTAGTTTTGGGTATGTATTGTAAACCTGTTGTTCTTTCATGATCATATTTATATGATTTGTAGTTATATCCACAGTAAATAAATAAAGAAATGAATACAAGAATAGAACTAGAATAATAGTAATTACATCGAATAATGTGGTATGTCGTACTCACAATCTAATCCAAAAGCAGAAAATTGAAATTTTGCAGGAAAAAACTTGTCAAAATTAGGTACACAAAGACGTTGTTCACTCACACACAAATTCGCTAAAATTTCAGACACACAATAAAAACTCACGAAAAACTTTAAACACTGTTATAATACTATGTCACAAATAGATATCTGGCTAAAAACTGTTTGAAAGTTGCAGAAAAACATTAAAAAACAACACATTTAGTAGAAATATTCCAAAGGTGTTGTGATTCATAACACGGAGGAATGTTAACTGCCGAATTTTACAATCCATAGCAAACGTGATCTCAGCCTCCAGCCTTACCACTACTGCAGAAACATTCCCTGCGCTGGAATATATTTCCCTCAAAGTTTCCCTGTGGTGTACAAACTAGAATATGGAGCGGCAGTTTCAAATGATAATAAATTATTATGATAATAGTTATTTTCCTACAGATACCCTGAAAAGTGACCATTTGTGCACTGATTGCAGGCTGCAAAGAATCACTTTTCCGCACTAGTGCGCAAAGTGAGTACTTTGCGTACTCCAGATTTGCAGCATGACAACGCAAAATAGTTAGTAGGTTATATGGAGCACCAGTGCAGCTAAATCAAAATGAAGTTGGTAACAGTGACTGCTGTGGCTGCTATAGTGAGCAGAGGTGCAACGAAGCACAACGCGCTAATTATTATTCATTATAATTATATTATAACCAAGGACAACGACAGCACAGTGCCACCACAGCACACACCACACAGCTGCCCCCCGCCATTCAAACACTACTACATTATTCAGGCAATTTTACCCATAATTACCCACTTTTCATATTCAATGGTAACTGTAGGAAAAATTTAATGTGAAATACGTGCGCAAAGTTCGTTTGCTGCACTCAAGAAACCATTCCGCCCTCGCCTACGGCTCGGGCGTAAACGTTTCTTTCGATGCAGCAAACTGTCACTTTGCGCACTAGTTGCACAAATAACTATTGTGCAACTAGTGCGCAAAGTGATAGTTTGCTGCACCGAAAGAAACGTTTACGGAATGCTTTCTTGAGTGCAGCAGAGGAACTTTGCGCACGTATTTCACATTAAATTTTTCCTACAGTTACCATTGAATATGAAAAGTGAGTAATTATGGGTAAAATTGCCTGAAATGCATCAAATGTTTTTCTGTGTAATTTTATTATTAATAAAAACCTTAATTTATTTAAAATTGAATAATGTAGTAGTAAATGAATGAAGGAGGATGTCACTGATGTGGTGGCTGTCCTCGAACTCGGTGTCCTTAATAAAAATTATTATAGCATGGACCTCACTATACCACAGTCACTGTTACCAACTTAATTTTGTTTTCGTGCACTAATCCTCCATATAACCCACCAACTATTTTGCGTTGGCATGTTGCAAATCTGGTGTGCAGGAAAAATTTTTCCCGCACTAGAGCGGAAAAGTGATTCTTTGCGTTCTGTAATCAGTGCAGCAATTTTCAAGGTAACTGTAGGAAAAAGAAATAGTAAGCTAGATGATTTCAGAATATTAGCATTGGTTCATTTTATTTAAAAATCGTGACCACCCCACATTTAAAATATTGTGACCACAGCACAATCACATAGATACGGAATAAATACTGCAGACATCATATTCATATGTCACCAAAATCTCTATCTTCTGATACTGTTAATAATAATTCGATAAGAGGCGATTGAAAAATTAACACCGTCTTTCAGAGGAGACGTTGAAGCGTCGGTCCCGACTATCTAAAAAGTAGACGTCATCTCTCATCATCATCCCTCTCACTCATTACCTACGCACAAGCCTAAGAGCTTATGTGGGCATCACCCTACAGTATTATTATTATAAAAAAAGGCTGACACCTGACCAGTTCAGAGTAAATCTCACTATAGTTTTCTCTTTTTAAGATAGAGTGATGAATCTTGAATATTCATATTGTTCGGTGTTTTTTTTTAACATTATAAGAAAGTATAAAATATTCGGGCGTTATTGGATTTACAACTGTTGAATTCAACTGCAGTGAAATCACGTCATCTAACGAAGCTATGCCAACATCCAGAACCAAATAAACGACATGATATGATGTTATTTTACGGCAGTTAAAGTTAATGAACGGTTTCAAAAAGTCATGACAGTACCTATATATATATAACTTACCTATTACCTATAAGATACAGAAACGTTCAACGTGTTTACTTCAGTTTTCCCGTTTTAAATGATTTATTCATCATTTTCCAATGGCTTTTAATTATTTTGATTACACCATTTTTCTCAAAATTTTGTCCTCTTTAAAAATGATCATCAATAGAATAAAGCTCCAATGAGTCGTTCAGAAGTTATTAATGAGAATCTACAAACAAGTACAACAACGATACGGGTGTTGCAGTTTGTCAAGCTCTATATTTTATTAGTGTCGCAAATTTTTATCAAACCTACTACATTGTCTTGTAGGAAATTTTGTTCTCTTCAAAATTGGTTATTTGTAAAATTGAAGTTTGATCAACCATTTAGAAGTTATTATCAAAATACTGAAACAATCACCAAAAATTCTCCCAAGTTTTATCAGCTATGAATCAGTTCTCACTTCTCAGTAGAAAAGCTGCCAGTGATGGGTCAAGAATCAGATGGTACAGCCCACGACATCTAGCGGTAAACTCCAAAACTACTACGAGTGAAATACCGCTTTGGCGGCCAATTTGAATTGAGCGATTCTCGTTAACATTTGAATCTATACTCATTACTTTCTATATTTAAAATAGTCTAGAACATATTTTCAATTACCTCGAATAAAATGATAATAAAATTATAATCTATTGACACTTGAAACTAGCATGAATACTGAAATATCATGAAAAATACATAGATTATTTTATTTTCGGTAAGATAAATCGGCGTATTACACCCATTTAATTCAAGTGTACACGAAAACGGTAGATTTTACAGAAAAATAGATGGGAATTGAAAAGATAGCTCTTAAAATGCTGCACAAACTAAACTTTAGTTGAGTAGAATCGGTTCATAAACAAGAAAGTTATGATTGATCAAAGATTTATGATGTGAGACAAATCAGCAGAAGTACGGTACTATACGAATAAAACAATAAAATACTGTCTTTTATGCTTTTTTACTTTCCTTGCCCTATTACCATAGGTAAGGAAAGTATTGCTTTCCGAAAAAAATTAAGGTACCCCAATTTCTAAATTTCTATACGCTTCAAGGTCCCCTGAGTCCAAAAAACTGGTTTTTGGATATTGGTCTGTATGTATGTGTGTGTGTGCACTTACTTGCATACTTGTGATGATCCCACTGGAAGCTTTGCAGCCGTGGTCGTCGTTTGTCCGATTCAACTTGAGGTCAGACGTCCTCCCAGAACTCTTTCATGGAATAGTAGTTCTTTTCCAGCAGATATGTCTTCAAAGATTTTCTGAAGATTGCAGGATCACTATACCTCCTTATGTCTAAGGGGAGCCTGTTAAACACCCTGCTGGCTACATTCCTCGTACTATTCAAGGCTAGTGTTGTCCGTTGTCTATCTATGTGGACGTTCCCTCTCTGCCTAGTATTGTGGTGGTGAATGCTGGAGTTTCTTTCAAATGATCAGGATATTTCAGGATTGTTGTCGCTGACTCCAGTATGTACACATCCGTTAATGTTAACACTTGTAACTTCCTGAATATTGGTTTGCAATGTTCAATATAGTGTGCACCACTTATAATTCTGACTATTCTTTTTTGCAGTAAGAATACTCTTTCTGCTTCTGTGCAATTTCCCCAGAATATGATGCCATATGTTAAAACACTGTGGAAGCAGCCATAATAAACTTTCATCAATACTTCAGTGTCCACTACTTTCTGCAGGCGACGTGCAAGGCAACACACTATGTTTAATCTCTTAGCAACATTATTAATGTGTTCTTCCCAAGGTAGATTGTCAGCAATGTGTACTCCCAAGTATTTGGAATTTTCATTCAATTGCAAGTGTTGATCACCAATGCGCAAACGTGGACTAAAGTCTCTTTTCTTAACATTATGGAACTGCATCACACACGTTTTCTTTTGGTTTAGTACCAGCTTATTTTCTGTGAACCATATACTCATCTCATTCAAACCTTGTTGCGTTTTCTTAATTGCTTCAGAAGAATTCCTGTCTACTAAGAGGTGACACACATCATCTGCAAACATCCAAATCTCCCCCGCTTGTACTGAAGTTGGAAGATCATTCACAAAAAGCAGGAAATAAATGGACCCATATTTGAGCCTTGCGGCACTCCTATGTTAACATCCTGTTGCACTTGTGATCTTATATGTCGAATAACATTATCCTTTCCCATGTGACTCACAGTGACCAGTTGTTGTCGGTTTTCCAAGTAAGTCATTATCCAATCCAAGGGTTTTCCTGTGATTCCATACTTGACAAGTTTTAGCTTCAACCTTCTGTGATTAACACAATCGAATGCCTTGGTCATATTGTAGAATATTGTGTACACCTCGTCCGTACAATCTACTTTATCGTACACTGCAGTTAATAAGGCAAAACTTGCATCTGATGTGCTTTTTTTCTTACGGAATCCGAATTGTCTACCACTTATCAATCGGTGTTGCTCCAAATATGGAATCAATCTGTCCAGATAAGCAACTTCAAAAACTTTGGAATAGACTGATTGTACAGCTACAGGTCTATAGTTGCTTACTACATCTTTTTCATTCTTTTTATATATTGGGACCAGTTTAGATGTTTTAATCGCTTCTGGAAACTTCCCTTCTTCAAATGACTTATTAATAATCAACGACAAAGGTTCAGCTATAATATGCGCTGAGGCTTTAACTAGTCTACATGGGATATTGTCAACTCCAGCACTTGGTTTATTGCACACTCTATCAATAATTTCAATCACTTCATCGGCACAAGTTGATCTTAATTGAAATTGACGACCATCGATTTGCTCGCAAACATCCTCTATAATATCTTGATTGTGTAATTCATCACCAACAAGGCTCTTTACCTCCTCATAGAAACATTTATTGAACTCTTGTGCAATCTTAATGGGATCATTAACTGGCTCATCGTCTATTTTCAACCTCATATTATTATGGATGAAAGTATCCTTTGTCAGACTGTGAACAACTCTCCATGATTCTTTGCTGATATTTCTTGACTTTATTATTTTTATCTCGGTAGAATGCCCTCCTATTACCAGAAACCAATTGTGAGTGCTGTCTCTTTGCATTACAATACTCCAACTTAGCTCTCTCATCACCAACTTGCCGAGTCCTCCAATACATTTCTTTTAATTTTTCTTTTGACAATAATATGTCATTGTCAATCCAACTCATATCAAATGAGTTATTAATCTTATAGATCTTTTTTGGAAAACATATTTCAAAACAGTATCTATAATCGTTATAAAATTTATTGAACAATTCGTCACAAGACTTTTCACCATCCATGTCCATCCATTTAATCATGCCAAGTCTTCCAAAGAATTCGTCCATACCCAGTCTTGTAATTCTATTTCTCTCTATTTTCATGCATAACTTGGTATTAACATGCACATCTATATCTATGTAAAGCCATCTATGATCAGACAAGGGTGTGTCTATACAGCCGCTTTGTACTTGTTTTATGTTCTCACTTATCAGTACATAATCAATTTGTGTTGATACATTTGGAGTCACTCTAGTGTTCATTTTTATAAAATTCAACAATTTGTGGGATTCCAACACATCAAAAAAACATCTTCTTTATACAGAATCAATATTGCCATCGATATTCATATCTCCACATATTAAAATAGGAACATTCAAACTTTCGAGTTGGTTCAACAATTGCTCCAATATTTCAATGAAATTGTAGAAATTATTATCATGCGGTGGACGGTACACAACAAGAAATACGAATTTATATTCAGCACTTTTGAAAATACATGCACTACCCTCAAACACCCCTTCAGTCATGATATCTTCATATAGCAATGGGTATGATTTCATGCTCAAGCTCTGTTTCAAATATATAGCAACTCCACCACCATTTGATTTTTTTCTATTTGCTACTGCTACTTTATCATATCCATGTATTTTAAAAACTTTATCTTTATCCTGGTTTAACCAAGTCTCAGCGAACGCCAAAATATCCGGTTTCAATTCAATCAACTCAACCTCCAATTCCTCAACCTTGTTAAAAATAGATCTAATATTCAAAAAACATATACGTAAAACATTTCTATTTACAATTTTTTCCTCACAATGCGAGGAAGTCAAATAATTTATTTCATTACAATCAGTAATTACGTCATTTTTATTTACAAAATCTACTTTTCTATTTGTACGTTTTGTCTTCTGAATAAAAAACGCTTTAGTGTTACATTTTTTGGCCAACATTTTGAATCATTCACTACGTTTCTATACGTAAATTCTACACCCAATTTGAAGCTACAGTTGTATCCTTTGCTGTCCAATTTTTCAACAATAAAATCAACACAGTGTGTGTGTGTGTGTGTGTGTGTGTGTGTGTGTGTGTGTGTGTGTGTGTGTGTGTGTGTGTGTGTGTGTGTGTTTGTGTGTGTGTGTGTGTGTGTGTGTGTGTGTGTGTATGTGTGTATGAGTGTATGTGCGTCTGTGTACACGATATCTCATCTCCCAAATTAACGGAATGACTTGAAATTTAGAACTTGAGGTCCTTACAATGTAAGGATCCGACACAAACAATCTCGATCAAATGCAATTCAAGATGGCAGCTAAAATCAACAGCTGAGTCATAATTTTGACACAGTCCCACACCCACACATATGACAGATGACGAAATAATTATTATTATCAGCTGTTTTTCCAAGGATGAATAATAATTAATAATCATCCTTTTTATGTCCTTCAGCGAGTTTTCCCAGGGATGAGACCTAGTGAAATCGAATCTTTTTATTATAAACCTACTATGTTCTGAATTTCTTGAGAATCGTTAGAGCCGTTTTCGAGATCCGGTGAAATATAAACATCCAAACATATGAACAGATGTTGCTCGTTTATAGTATAGGATAAAAACATCTAAACATAAAAACAGAAATTGCTCATTTAGTAGTATATGATAGAATACTGTCTTTTATGTCTTTTTTCTGTAGTAGTTGAATGGTTTCAACAAACCATGGAACAACATTTTCTACAAGATAATGTAGTTAGATAGATGATAGAATCTGAATAAATAAGAAATTATATAGCTTGAAAAACGGGAAAATCCACATTATCGTTGCACTCGTTTGTGCATTTCTATTGATAACTTCTATAGTGAGGTCCACGTTATAATGGCAGTGGATAAAGATAGAAGAATAGCGATGCCGATTCTCTGCATTAATTAATTATATTTCTACACTCTCAAAAACATAATTGGCATCGTTGTGGACCTAGAAAAGGATAGTAACACCGGCTTTGTCGAATGATAGACAAGGATAGCAAAACCAAAGTTGATCAAATACTGTCATTATAACGTGGACCTCACTATAGACGGAAGCTTGATTTCACTTACTGTGCTGTCCTTTTTTGAAGAGAACAAAATTTGCAACAAGATGGTCTATCAAAAATACTCAAACGAAAGAGAGATATTAAGCATAAAAAATGGGAAAACTGAGGGAGCATATGGAATTTTTTGGAAGTGTTTCATCAATATAATAATATTTGTAGAGAATAAGTTAATATGTTTACCTTAAAATGTTCATAAACTTATTTGAATATACAGTGTTATATAGAGATTCAAAACATGACAATTATTGCACTGTCGCTTTCGATTCTTCTACAGTATTTTGTCAATAACTTTTAAATGGTTAGACAAAGCTCAATAGTTTTGATATGAATCAAATTTGTGGAAAATTCAATTCTATAGGAGGTCATGTATTTTATTTATTTTGTGTGAATATCATGACAGTACAGCTTTTAAGATTTGAAACTATTAAAACAGCATCATACATCTTCTTAATCAGTGTATATCACAACCAATAATTTTTGTATTTAGTATAACCAATAACTTTTGAACGGCATTATTAATTTAAATTTTAAACATGTAGAATTGAAAGTAGAAATAGGCAACTCGCTTTTTGAATGATACCCCAAAAATCGGAAGATATCAATGTAAGATATAATTAAATAAAAATCTGGTGTGGTGTGGTGCACTCACACAACTTTCCTTGCCATTATGAAAATTGATCTCCAGACGCTAGTGTTCACGCGCATCTCAAGTCTACTATTCACAGATCAGAGCCAGCTGGTGACAGGACAATAACCCTGGAGATACACGAAGTCTGCTATCTCTTATAGTGATGATTCAATTTAATCAACAGCTGCCAACAGTTTGCAATCGGATAATCACATTTTCTCGAATTTCAAGCTTATTTCCAATTTCAGGTGAAAATGTCACTTAACATTAATTGTAGAGATTTTCATGCTCAATATTTTCCTCTTGAATTTTTTGTTCAAATTGTATCTGAAGCCGGATAATTGGGAATTTAGAATAAAACTTTGCATAGATGAGGCGGAGTTTATGAAATGTTTACAGATATAAGACTCATGGCAGTTGATAGAGCTTATCAATGACTATTTCATGTGTAAATTTGATTAAAATCGTTGGAGCCTTCTTCGAGATAACCGCGAAAACCCCTGTTTTTGACAACATTTTTGCCATTTTAGCCGCCATCTTGGATTGCATTCGATCGAAATTGTTTGTGTCGGATCCTTATAGTGTAAGGACTTTACGTTCCAAATTTCAAGTCATTCCGTTAATTGGGAGATGAGATATCGCGTGTACACAGACGCACATACACACATATACACCAGTGAACTCTATACTAACTGGAAGGGGCTGTCCAATGCTAAGCTACAGCCAAAAGTGTGTAAGGCGGAGTGAGTAAGACAGGCCCACTGTGTGGGATTCCCTTCTCTCTCGTACTCATATATTTAAGCAGGTTGTTGCGGCTCTTGAGTACGATTTTTCATTTTTAAAGTTGAAAAACGGATTTGAATGAGTATTAGGGCTATCAGTATTAGATCACAACCTTTTCTCTTAAATATTGTGATGTATTTGTCGTAAAATGTGTAGAATTGAATAAAAATACGACCGAGAAATGGTGATGTATTGTGTTGCATTTGGATGCAAGAATAGGCATGTTAAAGGAAATGAAACAGGTAAGTCAAACATTTTTATTCTATTGATTAATTTGAAGAAACCTTTTTGTTTTGCATACATTTCCAATACTTTTTTCTATATTGATCAGTTTATTTGACCAAAAATAAAACAATAAATTTGGTTATATTCCTAGTATACTGTGATAGTCTCTATGCTAATTGAAAATTTAGGCCTACTTTATAGCATCTAAAATAAAGAAACATAGTTGAAGAACAAATTAATCCTTATTCAAAAAAGAATAAATACAAAAAATGATTAATAACTCTGTGTTATCATCATGAGATGACATAATTTATTCTAGGTACCTACTTTTATTTTGAAAAATATGATATTGGAATCAGCTGAATTGTGATTAATTTTTTAAACCTTTCTGTTTCAAATAAATAATCGTTCAATTTACAATATTATAATAATTATTTAGCATATTTTACTGTTTGCTTATCATATGGTCATAATAATAATAATAATATCGAGTGACCTGGCTGGCTCAGGTCTGGTGTCAGAGTTTTCAGGTCACAACTGATCAATTTTAGGGCCTCTGACATGACCTAATGACTGCTTTTTAGGCAGCCGGGACCGACGACTTAACGTGTCCATCCGAAACACGGGAGTGGCCTGAGATATGGTCATAATTATAATACAATTGATATGTTTCTTCATAGATTTCTTTGCATCATTTCTGAAACTCCCCACACTTACATGATTTGAAATGTTATCAGAATACCTATTGCTATCATTACATATTCAATAATCCTGTGTTATTGGATCATCAAGAGTCCACATAATTCATTTTATTTACCTACTTTTATTATAAAAAATATGATATTGTTATCAGCTGAATTATAATTTATTAATTTTTGGAACCTTTTAATCTCAAATTGTTCATTTTACTCTGATAATTATGTAGCATATTTTACTGTTTGCTTATCATAGTCATATAATATAATAAAATGTTTCTTCGTTATTTGCTTCATTTCTGAAACTCCCACTCTTACATGATTTGAAATTACACCAATGCACACCTACATAATTCTACATTCATAGCCTGCTGTGAGTAGGCCTATATTATTAAATTTATTTCATTAAACAATAAATCATAAATCTTTCCTTTAACAATAACAATAAATCAATCATATAATCCAAAAAAATAGTATATCCTATCAAAATAAACATCAGACTGTGATAGTTTCAATTAAACACAGCCCTCCTTTGGACTGTGTACAAACAAAATTCGGGATTGGAATAATAAGGACTATGAGCCTGTTTTTTCATTCCCAATCATTTCATGACAGTTTATATTTGTCCTTGTTAAATAAATAAAAATTAATAAATGATACGCTTCCCTGAAATCTGGCCCCAAGTTATTCCCTTGCTTGTGAAAAGTTGACATTACTAAAACTACTGCAGTCACAAATGAAAAAAATCTTTTCTCTATTCATATTCAACCTATTTCATTATTTTTGCTCTCAAAAAGTTAACAATAAACTCCTCAATAAAGGAAAAATAACGCTTCCATGGAATAAGACATACAATATAGAAATAAAATAGAAATTGCAACTGTGCAATGCATTTTCCCATAAGAGCCAATGTGTTACAAAATGACGAATCCCACAGCAATGCAGGTTGCCTATCTTCACCAGCTGCCTCACTTTATTTGTATTAATGTATAAAATAAATTATGTAGAAGATTATTTAGATAGGCTGTATGTATTGTAGCTACAATAATAAAGTAGATTCTTTGTTAGTAGCACAGCAACTTGAAATAATTTATTATGAATTAAAAATGTAGGCCCATTATGGAAACTAATCACTAACCTAATCACCGGTTTCACGTTGTTAAAACATTATTATTCTAGTACATTCTTATCAGTAATAATTGCATTGCTTATCTTGTTATAAACTTCACAAAATTTCAATTAGATGTACTTTGTGTAATTTTCGAAATGCAATAATGCACTTCAAAACGCTGTTTTTAGCCTTATCTTTGGCGTAATTTTAATAGGCAATGTTACCGGTATTTTTGGAAGCATTGCATTATTAAAAAAAAACTGAAAGAATAGGTAAAGAATGAAATCGGGTAATAGCAATAATTCTATTTTTACTAAAATGATTATTACAGACAGATGATTTTTTACAATGTTATTTTTCTCATATTTGTTTGATAAATTTTATATTAATAATCTCTAATTAATGTTAGTTGCACAGAAGCCGGCTAAATTTTAACCGTGATTAATTTCACGAGAACCAATCAGAAAAGGCATTTTTTATAAGACGGTTTGTCTGATTGGCTCTCCTGGAATTAATCACGATTAAAATTTAACCGGCTTTTGGCACCTAGTCATGATTTAACAATGAAACAGACAATCCTTTTTCATGCTATTGTTGTGATTGAATGGAATTCAGTTTACTCAGTGGATAAGTTATTATTTAAAGGTAATTGATTCAAAATTGTGTTTGTAAAAGGTCTTGATTTAATAAAAGCATTATTATTGTTATTAAATGGTTATTTTTTATCACGGCTAAGTATTCGCTAAAATCTGGTTGAATTGATTATAAATGTGTAGGTATTACCTATACCAGACTTGTAATAATCTATACCTTTTTAAATTTCAAGAAAGTATCAATTGTAATAATTGAGAATAGACATTTGTATTTTAGAAGTTATCACATCATGTAATATTAAGAATAGTGAATTGTATTTGAGAAAGTATGAATTCAATTTGAGATTCGGTAATAAGATTTGTTAGTCAGAAGTTTCTGTTCTAATTAAGAAATCTGATTGGAAATCCAGTTGATCTTGTTCATGAATTAAAATTCATGCAAAGAATGCAAGTATGGAATATGACGTTGGACAAGTGGATTATTTTCTAATCTTCAATTAACAACTTCCCATGTAACTTACATCTTACTATTTCTCAATTACAATTCACAATTCCTAATTACAATTGACAGCTTCCCAAATAAAATTCAAAATTTGTAGAAATATTCATTTTCAAAAGGGTAAAAATATGATATTCAAAGTTAAATATACCGTATTTCTACCAATAAGAGTCAATCATAGGTACGGTATTGGAAACTATGAGCCGAATCTGCAATAACTGGATCTGAATAAACTGCTTGACTTGCCAGATTAGACATCCTATGTGTAATGAAAGTTTCATCCTTAATGAAAGTATCAGACAACTCCATAATTCATATCAGAAATATTCTTAGTAATATTTAAGGCAGTTTTGCTACTATTTGGTGGTATCCGTTGAAAGGCTTTTCAGTGGCTAGCTAAAGCTGCGTCTACACCAAAGTTATTAACAAAATGTTTATTTTTCCTTCCTCATAGATTCTATTAGATTGAACATACTGTAGCTTATCATACAAATGATGTGCCTATGTGTTTGTCAAGATCCGTTTAATCTAATAGAATCTATAAGGACGGAAAAATAAACATTTTGTCAATAACTTTGGTATAAACGCAGCTTTAGAAGACCGACCGAGGTGATTATTGATAAACAAGTCATACGGTGATCAAACTAGAAAGATTTCTAGGCCTTTGAAGCACTTGACGAGCCAATCCAGTTAATTTATCAATCAATAATATTGATTATTTATTATTTTACAAAGGCGACTTTGTATAAGTATTGTAAGCCTAGGTGATGATGATGGGAGGAATGATAATACAATGAAGGTGGAGTTATGAATGAATAAAAATGATAGGTTATGCTATCCTCTTGAATTGATTTGAGTTTTTTTTTCAATCCAGAAATAAAACTAAAAATTTTGAATTTGATTTGATTAAAAACCGAATATAATAGAATGATGACATTCAATAAACTCTCAGAACTTGAAAATATTGAGTTATTAAGAAAGATTTTGAACCAGAATAAAACACAAACTAATTATGACATTTTTTTCAAATCGGGCAACTTAAAAAACTTTTGTATTTCAGAAAAATAAGAGTTTTTTTAAATAAATATCCTTATTTACAATATTGACTATTCAATGGGTAAAATTATTCAAAGTTCCTACTTTAGGAAGTGTCTCACATCTTCGAGTGCATATTCCTACCAGACAAACAGAAACAAAAGTAGGACATTGTGATGTTCATGAACATGGGACGTTGTCACAGCATTGCGTTTACATTGCAGGCTGATACACAGGCAGTCGAGTCATAAATAAACATGACCTAATAAATTGTATTTTATTTGGTTCAAAGGTAAAAGAAAATGTGTGGGAGTTTATGTTTTGGCTTTTAAATGGCAATATGTTACTGCTGGCAAGCAGCTGGAGCAAATAATCGAAAATGCACGTCCACGATATAAAATCAATGTGTCTAAAAGCTACTTCAAGTTTTGGTTGTACAATAAAAATTCTAACAAGTTTTTATCGAACGTCCAAAGTCTAACTACACACACATCAATTTTTGAATGAAAAAATTTTTTTTCGTCCTTATAAACTCTACCAGGAGCTTGACAAACTCATGATCACATCATAATATATGTTTGTAAAATTTTGTTCAATTTAATCAAATTTATTAGGATGGCATAAAATCGTAAGTTCAAAAATTGATGTGTGTGTTACTAGACTTAAGACTTATTCACACAACATATTCCCAAACTTTCATAATAATTGGTCTAGTAGTTTCTCAATCACATATAAACACTCATTTGTCTTTTTCTTTAGGGCTTTTTTTAATATAAATAGAAATACAAATCTCAGTACTCTTTTAAATTATTTTATCACAACATGATTCGTACATTAAATGCCATTTACACGTCTGAAACATTCAGATTCATTTTCAAACTTGAAAATGGTATTTGATATCCGAATCATGTTGTGATAAAATAATTTAAAAGGGTACTGAGGTTTGTATTTCAATCTATATTTAAACATTCATTTATATTTTTCATTTTTATATTTTATCCAAGTTGTATTATATTGTGTGATTAAAAAATAAAGTGATAGATTTTATAAATTAAATAGTAAGCACTATTATTCGCATGGCACTATGAGCAACAGAGAATAAAATACACCAGAAGGCATCCTCTATCTATAAATATCATGGACAGCCTATCTACTTTAATTGAATATTCAAGAACAACTCGAATTTAACTATGAATTCATATTGAACTAGCCGTAAGGCTCGCTTCGCTCGCCTCATCTGTCTAGCCAGTGGGCTCCGCCCAGAAAACGCAGGAAAAATGCTCAAAAAGCGCTGATCTTGGTCGGAACTTGGGCGTTATTTCAAAACCCTACCAATACAACATTTTCATACCTCAGCAGAGCCTGTGTATCAAATTTGAACATTTTTTGCCAATTAGTTCTTGAAGTAGCTGAGAAAACGTTTGAAAAATGCTGTTCTTGGGTGCCTCTCTGGAAAAATCTCTGGAAATTTTTCAAATCTGTTCTTAGAGCGCCTCTAGCTGGCCAACTATGTTGAATTTGAGCCTATTTGGTCCAGTAGATTTTCAGTTCTGTTGATTATGAGTGAGTAAGTGAGTGAATGAATCATTGTCATTTTGCTCTTTTATCTAACTATTGTAAATATATAGAGTGCCTAAAAATAAATTGATTGAATAAAACCTAGAGCAGTTGCTAATTCCAATTTGGAATCGGTTGAATGAGGTTGGCTAGCACTAACTAGGCCTAGATGGAACCAGGAATTTTATGAGTGCTCGAAACTAGTTTTGCTTATGCAAAAAAGTATTGAAATGGATACTAATAATTTTGATGATAATTAATCGATTAATTATCTATTCTTATTTATCTGTGGACAACGTTGATCAATACGTATTTTGCAACGTTCCAATTTCCACAAATTATTTTCGTGCTGTTTACATCATACAGAAAATATTAGCACATGATCTTTTTGTCTTTGCTATAGTACAGTACTACCACTTAATTCAAAACAATAAAATTTTATCAAAAATATAGGAAGAAGTAATGACTAGGTGCTAGTCGCTTGATTCTAGGTTTCATTCAATCGACCCAATAATAATGTATCACTTACTTATGAAGCTCCATATAATATGTCGAGATTCACGCCAAACGCACAGAGAAGTTTGGCGTGGAATGACTTCGAGATTCAAACAGTCGAACATGTTGTCTGGTACATTATTTTCGAGTTTTAGTCATTGCCTGATAATTTTGCAAGCTTCAAGAACTTCTTGATCTGACGGATTTTTCTCCACAGGTTCGTCAAAGCCATCATCATCATAGTCAGTTCAAAGGATTAAAATGTGTGACAAAAGCAAGAATGGGGAAGTCCAGTCGTTTACCTACCTGGTCTACAAATGACAAGGTCTTGGAATTCTATTTCCAGTAACTTTCATTCAATTTCCGACATGTATTTCAACCTCTATTGACTGTCTATCACCCTATCTTCTTCCTACCTCAATTGCCATTATTTTTAGTCTATTGACCTTTCTGCTGAAACTAAACGATTCCTTGAAAATGACCGTCTGCTTCCTATACACACTACATATTGTATGTTGAAGTCAAGAGGAAACTTTGTTGTTGAGAGGTCCGAAATTCGTTAAATAAGCAGCCAAAACTCTACAATGTCATGGGACCAGGTAAAAATTCGTTATGTAGAGGATTTCGTTAAGTGGAGGTTCGTTATAGAGAGGTTCGACTGTATATACGTTTCAAAATCATTTGAACCTAAAAAATCTTTTCAATAATTTCTCCAAATAATATTCAGTCTGATCACAATTCAGCATAAGCTCAAAATTCATGAGACTGAATTCATTTGAAAGAAAAAAAATCTGTTGTGGCTCACTCACACGGATTTTCTTGCCATTTTGATGCTTCTTATGAGGAAGAGGAGGAGGTGGAGTAGTTGAGGAAGAGGAGGAGGAGAAAGAGTAGGTTGAGGAGGAGAAGGAGGAGTAGGTGGGCGAGGAGGAGTAGGAGAAGCTGGAGGAGGAAGAGGAGGTGGTGGAGTGGTTGATGAGGAGGAGGAGGAAGAGTAGGGTGAGGAGGAGTAGGTGGAGGAGGAGGAGGAGGCGAAGGAGAAGGTAGAAGAGAGGAGGAGTTGAGGAGGAGGGGGAATAGTTGGAGGAGTAGGAAGAGTAGGGTGAGGAGGAGGAGGAAGAGTAGGGTGAGGAGGAGGAGGAGGAAGAGAAGGGTGGGGAGGAGTAGGAGGAGGAGAAGGAGGAGTAGATGAGGAGGTGAAGGAGGAGTAGTTGGGGGAGGAGTAGGAGGAGGGGTGGTGGAGGGTTGAGGAGGTGAAGGAGTAGGTCAAGGAGGAGGAGGCTTGAGTTACTATTCACCTCAAGTTTATAAACACTTCAAAGACTTCATATAGAATATTTATATAATTATGGTTTAGTTTTTAATAAAGGTTTGTGTTAAAGTTGGTGTCTTGTGAACAGAGGTTTGAGCAAACTTACTCACATTGTGATGTATTATTATTTTGAAATTGATCAGCTGACTAGTAGTTCAATGAACAGTAGACCTCGCGCAGTTCAAAACCACAGCCTCTTGTAATACTGTCCATCAGAGTGAATTATGTCCTGTCCTGACGTGTCCGTGTCCGTCTAGTTATATAATAATTATAGTTTTACAATTAAAAAGGAAAACAAAAGAAAATAATAACGAACTTAATTAAATATTCACAACGATTCAGTATAACTAATAAGATTAGAAGAGAACAATATTTTAGTTAGATTCAGGTAAGTTAGTGAAGGGGTATAAAAAGGGGTATGAAAAATATGTTTATACAAAGAAATAAGAAACAGTTGGAAGAAGAAAGAGTTGGTAGAGCTCAAAAATAATAATTGAATCATCAATTAAGCAGCATAATTTTTCACAAGATTTTTTTCACCAAGAAGTCTTTTTCTATTGCATGGATTATGGCAATTTTTCAAATTGCTGAAATCTGGCATGAATATTATTATTTAGAATTCCATATAATAAATTAAATGCTCTTAAGCTGCGTTTACACCAAAGTTATTAACAATATCTTGATAACTTAATCCTTATAGATTTCATCAGATTGAACATAACTTATCATAGTTACACACATGATGATCATATGAGTTTGTCAAGTTCCGTTCAATCTAATAGAATCTATAAGGATTGAGTTATTAGCATTTTGTTAACAACTTTGGTGTAAACGTGGCTTAAAGGATTTTCTGGTTTTTAAGTCTTGGACTTCAAATGTTGACCTCGAAGTTTCAGTGGAAAAGGATATTGGACAAAATGTTTCATACTTTTTCAAATAAAGATAACACAATAACCTTCCCGAATTTATTAAAAATCAATAAGAAGTCCTGAAGTCGGATAAAGAATATTATTTGCTAGTAGCAGTCACCGTGTCCAACTTAATATCCCTGCAAAATTTCATGACCATTGGTCGAACGGTCTAGGAAGAGTATCCCAACAAATAATAACAATTTCATCTATAAGAGCTTCGCTCACCTTCGGCTCGCTCAGAAATTAGAAATGGAAAATAAAAATTTACATGGATAAGGCGGAGCACCTGCAATTCTTAAGGTGCGTACAGATATACGCGCCGCGAACATGAGCAATTCACTTTTAATCAGCTAATAATAATAATAATGTCGAGTGACCTGGCTGGCTCAGGTCTGGTGTCAGAGTTTTCAGGTCGCAACTGATCAATTTCAGGGCCTCTGACATGACCTAACGACTGCTTTTTAGGCAGCCGGGACCGACGACTTAACGTGTCCATCTGAAACAGCTGATGCCAAGCTTTTTATATCTGTATCTTTCCGTTTCTGTGAAAATACAGATATAGTCAGCTGATTAAAAGTGAATTGTTCATGTTCGCGGCGCTTATATCTGTACGCACCTTCACAGATATGATATCTTACCAATGTCAATTTATATTATATGAGCTTGATCAAAATCGTTGAAGCGGTTTTTGAGAAAACCGCGGTTTTTTATATAATTTTGATAGAACTTTGAATCGCAACTATTATAAATGCTGAATAAATGCTATATTTTATGTTGAATTCATCTGAATGCAGGTACTGCTGGTGGCGGACATACAGAGATTTTTACAAGTGCATCCTTCTTCTTTCTCCATTCCTCAACATTGTCACCAACTGTCGGCTTTCTTTCTACAAAATTCTTGGGAACCCTTCTATTGAAAATCTTTGAAATAATGTAGACTGTTTCAAATAGAAAAATATTAGCTATAGTACATTAGTATATGGTTGGTTGGATTCAGAGACAGAATTCTTTCAGACGTATGCCCCTTATTAGCTTCTGTGCTCATATTGTTGCATTAGTGCGCCAAAAGTCATCTTTATCGTTGTGGACACTGACGAATTTATTAACCTGCTTGGCCTTCCCCAACACTGTCCACAAGACAACACTGATTAGCATGACCATGCTCGTAGCACGGAGTGCCCTTTCTACTTTTTTGTTTGAAGATTAGGGTATTCATTTCGGCGCCATTCGCTCTATGTCTGCTTCTCTTTATTCGAGACCATGACGTGTGACTTGTATCTCCATTATGGCATTTGTTTTTGACATCTTCACCCATCGACTAGCCGCTCTCACGTCAGCCCATATATATATATATTCTATTATAAAGCCCACTTTTGATGTATATATTATGTTTCAACTATTCAGGTTATTAAACCACGTAAAAAAACCCCATTACTGGTGAATTTCTCAATCGATATTATTATGAAGAAAATTTTCTGCAGTCAATATTATATTTTACTCACACTCATTTATAGAAGTACAGATAATTGTAATAATAAGCATATTTTAATACTCTGTTATAGAGGTAGATAATATTCTTCAATGTTGAATAGTCATAATGCTATATTATAATGCTGTAATTAAGCCTATTGAAGAATAACAAGATTACAGACACTATTGGTCAGTGTGAAGTTAGCAGTACATTTGTCAGAAGTACATTAGAAAACGATAGTTCTGGATGCAGACACAATAGTTCTATAGTTCCTGATAGATAAATAGATATGAGCAATAGTTCCATTGATACAATGGAAAAAATTGATTTTGAAAGAATGCACTGCCAACTTCTAATAAAAATCCTATTCACCTCAGCAGTACACGTAGAAACGCTTTCATGACTGTTACAATAGGAGATATGAATGTATAAGAAGCCACTTACATGACTGGTGGGTTCCAATCTATTATACCCTATTATAAGCTAAAATCTTATCTATTATAAGCTAAACTAACGATCTATACAGTTTTCAACCCATTCCATTGATTAATGTGGTCTGTGGCTGGGGTGTGAAGTTGGCCCGGACGAAAATTTGAAACTTCCAAATTTGATATTTAGAAACCTAAATAAACGTCAAATTGTCAAAACAAATCTGAACTTAAGCTCAACTAACGATCTACACACTTTCCAACCCATTTCATTGATTAATGTGGTCTGTGGCTGGGGTGTGAAGCTGGCCCGGACGAAAATTTGAAACTTCCAAATTAGGTATTTAGAAATCTAAACAAACGTCAAATTTGTCAAAACAAACCTAAACTAACGATCTAGACTATTTTCAACTAATTTTATGAAAATTCCCGGGCTGGTGTGAAGTTGGCCCGGAAAATTTGAAGTTTCCAAAAATTTGGTATTCAGAAACCTAAACAAACGTCAAATTAAACTTAAACCAACGATCTAGACTATTTTCAACTAATTTTGTGAAAATTTCCGGGCTAGTGTGAAGTTGGCCCGGAAAATTTGAAACTTTCAAATTTGGTATTTAGAAACCCAAACAAACGTCAAATTTGTTAAAACAAACCTAAACTAACGCTAAACTAATGATTTATAATATTTTCATTGAGAGGGCTGACATCATCCGGGCCAACTTCGCAGACGTGCTAACTTCTGTTGAGAGCGTACCGTGTGTACTTGTCGAGCGGAAATTATGAGGTAATATGATGGATGAACGTAATATGATGGCATGATGCGTTATCCTATTGGAATTCATCATATTTTTAAAAATAATTCTTCTCTGGAGGCTGCAAAGGACCTGGCTACTTACAACCATTCCGTCTTCTGGCAGCGTCATAGTTGAGCCCAAATTATGAAAGTTTAACGTGATAGCTGAAGACTTGATTCATAAATTCTCATCACAGTTTCCTTCAATAATTCTTACCTGGGGCGGCAAAGGACCTCATTACCTACATCCTTCTTCTCCGCTGACAGCGTGATTTTTGATCCCAAACTATGAAAATGGTATAGAACTGAAGCCCAGAATTGTTTTCATTGATTCACACTTTTTTCCAATCTGGACGTAGTGGAGCTGGCCTGCCAAATTTGAAAACTTTCAAAGTATCTCACGGTCGAATTTTTTGAGACAAATTATGAGAATAGTATAGAAATGGGCTCCATCAAATGAGACCAATATGAAAAATATTCAATATCACTTTATTTATGAATCTATAAAAGATATTAAATACTTCACACAGACACATAAATACATAATGCAGAATTCAAATAAAGTTCAGCATGACAATACAATTCAATAATTTGATAGTAGATGGTAAGGGAAAAAACCACTGGCGTGAGATGACTCTTGATCGCCAGTGTGAGTAGGAAAAAAATTAAATTTAAAGTTCTCTGAAATATCTTATACTAAACTACGGAACTCTCTTCCTTATTCATATTTTATACAGTGTATACAGGATATAGAAAGCATTATTCCATGGGAAATCGGATAAGAGAATAAGAAGTAGTTTTGTCAATAACTTTACTATAAATAGTTACTATAATGACTCAATTTTTCCATTTTCTAACGTTTTACTTGAAAAAGTCGAAAATGTTGTCTGGTAGTCTACACTATTTTTAGTTGTAATCCTCGCCTGATAATTTTGAAAGCTTGTAGAACTTCTTGATCTGACGGATTCTTCTCTTCAGATTCATCACAGTCATCATCATCATCATCATCATCATCAGCTCTAAGAATTGAAATGTGTGACAAAAGCAGAAGGATGGGAAAGTCCTGTCTACCTGCCTGTTCTACGAATGACAGATTTTTGAAATTCTATTTCCAGTAACTTGCATTCAATTTCCGACATGTGTTTCAAACTCTATTCACTGTTTACCATCCTATCTTCTCCCTACCTGAACTTGTCATTATTTTTAGTTTATTGACCTTTCTGCTGAAACTAAACAATTCTGACTGTTGGCTTCTTATACACACTACATTTTGTATGTTGAAGTGAAGAGAGATAACTTTGTAGTTGAGAGGTCCAAAATTCGTTATAGAAGAAAATAAGCAGCCAAAATTCTGGAATGTCATGGGACAAGGTAAAAATATTTGTTGCTTAGAAGAATTTATTAAGTGGTGGCTTGTTATAGAGAGGCTCGACTGTATAGCAATTTGAATATAGTGTGCTTGTATAAACTGTATAGCAATAGGCCTATATAGATGTAGTAAATAATATATAATAAACAATATATAGGAACATAATTGACCGAGCAAAGTGAGGTCTAAGATTTAAGTCGACGGTTTTGCATTTCTCTTTATGTTTATAATTATGTTCCGCATTTACGGCGAAACGCGGTAATAGATTTTCATGAAATTTGACAGGTACAGTATGTTCCTTTTTAAGTTGCGGGTCGACGTATATACAAGGCTTTTGGAAATTTTTCATTTCAAGGATAATATAAATGGAAAAGGCGCCTCCTTCATACGCCAATATTAGAGTAAAAATCACACTAGAATATTATTCATCATAGATCATCTGTCGAGAGGATTATAAATTGCATGCAATGATGCAAGCAATTTAATATATCAATGTAACTTGAAGAAAAACAGCTGTTGTTCAATTAATATCATCGATTAAATCATCGTTGAATAAATGAATAAACGTAGGATCTCATAGGCCAGCTCAGAAAATTATGAGCTGCATAATCACGTCTCCGTGGTTGGGAACCCACCTGAAATTTCGATCCTAGCATAAGTAAAACTGCAGGTCTATCAATTGACCGAGCGAAGTGAGGTCTAAGATTCAAGTCGACGGTTTGGCATTTCTCTTTATGTTTAAATGTTCATATGTTGCGCAGTTACGGCGAAATGCGGTAATAGATTTTCATGCAATTTGACAGATATTCCTTTTCAAATTGCGCGTCGACGTATATACAAGGTTTTTGGAAATTTCAAGGATAATATAAAAGGAAAAAGGAGCCTCCTTCGTACGCCAATATATTAGAGTAAAAATCAGACTATAGAATTATTCATCATAAATCAGCTGTCGAGTGGATTATAATAAATTGCATTCCATGATGCATATCTCAATGTAACTTGGGAAAGAAATCAGCAGCTGTGTAGACTATTGATTGCATGCCTCATTGAATGCAATTTTTATGCACTATTAAATGAACTATTGATTGCGTGCAATAACGCATGCAATTAATAACTAAAATACCATAGTATTGGCACTCAAATTTTCTCTGCTTTGAACTCGGGCTGTCCTGTTGCCAGTATGTCTTGAAGGAGATTAGCTTTTGATGTTAGAATTTTTGATACACCAACCCGAACAGCCATTAGCCGTTTTCACACCGATATCTTGCCGACACGACACGATAGAATTTACTCTGATGGACAGTATATGAGGAGGCTGCGGTTTATAAAACTGCGCAAGGTCTACTGTTCACAGAACTACTAGTATTATACTTCGGTCAAACCAAGTCTACACATATAATAACATAACATAATATATGTTAACATAATAAGTTCTTGTTGATCGTTGCTCATGCTTGAGAATATTAGCAATTTTTGTAAATTCGATTGATCGATCCAGCGCATGTGCATTACTTCAAAGTATTAGCAATTATTTCAAGCTTAGGTTTCTCTGAACCACGCAGCGTTATTGCGGGTTCCGTCAACCGTGATACGCGAAAATCACGCGTGCGTGATAAAAAAAGCGGGTGTTTTCTCTGACAGCAACCTCGCAGCGCGCGATTATATTTTCAGTCATAGGCAACATAGATGTCCAACACGTTGCTGTAGCTAATGATCTATTAATGAATTTTGTAAATGAAAACCCATTGAACTTTTTATTGACTGGGGATAAGAAGGGTTTTCTATAATTGTGATTACCAGGCATCTGTTGGATAAAGATACCAAGTTTAGGGAATATTTTAGGCTTTCAATACATTTTGTTCTATGAGGTACTGTTCTGTGAATAGTAGACCTCGCGCAGTTATAAACCACAGCCTTCTCTAATACTGTCCATCAGAGTAAATTCTGTCCTGTGCTGTTGTGTCAGTGGCGTATCCAGGGGGGATATGAGGATGTATCCCCCCCCCCAGCGAAATGAGACCTACATTTATTTCGTGGCCCATTCAGCAACTACTTAGTTAGCTTTCTTTATATTGTATGAGTCGAACAAATATCTAGGAGATGAGAGAATAGCACAATGATAATTATGAAATTATAAGCTAGACAGTGAATGGTCTAGTGTATATATGGACTGAGATAGCATGAAAATAAAAAGATAGCACTTTAAAGTGAGTCAATCTTGTTACTTTTCACCATCTATTATTTTGAAGAAATTCAATGTAGCTTATATTTTTTCAGAGTTGATCATAGTTTATTGAGTTTCAAGCATGTGGTTGGGAAGACAAGTATGGCCACCCATAGTAGTTCATATCCTTAAACAATGCACCAGCAGCTTCTTCTATCCTTAAAATTTCCCGGTTATGATAAACGGGGGTAGCCTAATTTCCACCGTTAACAGGGGAGATACATCCCTGAATATTTGGGAAAATTGTTTTATTCCTCTCCCCTAGAAAAAATTCAAGTTCAAGAACTGAAGTAAAAATTATGAAAAAGTGAACAAAACAGTTAATGAAAAGTATCTAATTATGAGTTTGGTATTATTTATGCTTACTTTCTGTTTTATTATTTTATACTTTTGTTTATAAAATTATGTATTTTCTTTTATTAGTTTTGAATATGTATTTGTTGTATGGCAAATAAATGATTTGATTTGAATCAAGTTGAAACCTATTAGCATTATTATTTTTTGGAACAATTGAATTACTAGTAAAATTCTTGAGTGCGCGACGCAGAGGGAATTACAGAGATTGCGCGCGTGAAGTCAGAGAAAACACTTCCCTAGCAATAGCTGCAGCAGACTTTTGCGTGATTACGTCAAGAGAAACCTAGGCTTTAAAATGTAGTGGCTAGTCGTGCGTGTAATTTCTATTGGTCGATCCAGCGCACGCGCATTACTTCAAAGTATTAGCAATTTTGAAATGTAATGGCTAGTCGCGCGTGTAAATTCTATTGGTCGATCTAGCGCATGCGCATTACTTCAAAGTATTCAAAGTGGAATTGTGGAACGCTAGGAACTTCAAGGCCATCTCTGTTTACAGTCGATCGGCTCTCCCATCGAACAGTTGGGGTTCCCCCAGCAGTTTGCACTTGGCATTTGGCAATCAATAATTCAATTCTAAACATGGCTGCCTTTGCAGTGTTGTGGAAGGTTATAAGTACTTATTTATTGATAGTTTCTTTAATATTCTAAGCGTCTATGGAAAATCACAATTAGTACAATTGAATGAAGACATTGGGATGAAAATGCTAACTGGTGAATGGATGGTTGAGTTGTAAGTACAAAGATGTTATTTCAACGTGTAGGTGTTTTTCTATTATTTGTGAATGTGGAACTGCAAGTTGATCCCTTCAATAGTGATGAAGTGTCAATCATGTAGCCTATTTCCTATTTAATGCATGTATAAGCCAATTCCTCCCTCTACAATATTACTGATGAGGTTATGATTATTAGAAGGTTTAATATGCAAACTTCACAGTACCGTCTAACTGGCTAACTTGGGACAGTTTAACCCCTTCCCTCCAATTCCAACTTACCAGCTGTTTGTGCAATTCATTCCGAGTTCTGGCATTGTGGATTTGTTGGGAACACATCATTGAAAATATTTAATAATGTTTTGAACATCTAATTAAGAGCTAAGATACTTTTTCAACAGTCATAACAATCTACTATCTCTAACCTAGAAATTGAGCCTTTAATAACTTCTATTATGAACACTCAATTATTACACACAATTATTTTATCAATATTATTTTACAGTTTGAGTATTTTTATCATGAATATTATGAAACATATTATTTAAAATCTAATGTCCTAAATTAGCCTTCAACCACCCAATTGTCTTATTTCAGGCAAATAATATTGGTGTCCCAAGTTACCCAACCTCTGCGGGTAACTCGGGACACCATATTTTTTAATTTTTTTTTCAGAACAGGTTGGAATAATGTAGTAGGTATAACAACATATGTTTTGAATTTGTTATTACTGTTACTAAGTCTCCAAACAAACTCATTCCAATTTGAAACCTGTATAGTTCAAGTTATTAAAAACCTTTCTTAAGGTATTAAATACTTATGTCATGTTTACTCTCATTCCTATTACAATTTTAATAACTTGATATTGTAAAATGAATACGATACTGAAGCCAGACAAGTTTAGTGTGGATCCAAACTTATCAACTGCAAGCAAGGAATGGACACATTGGCACAAAACTTTTCAGAACTTATTACCAGTATCGCACCACAATCATCAGACTCTGAAAAGCTCAAAACACTTATCAACTTCATCACTCCAGATATTTATGAGTACATAAGCAAATGATGCTATATCTACTTTAAGGAGAATCTATGTAAAACCTGTAAATGAATATTTTCAAGACATAAACTATCTGCACGTCAACAACAGCCTGATGAGACTATTGATCAATATCTTCATGCCTTAAAACTATTAAGTAAGGACTGTGAGTTTAAAGCTGTGACAGCTGAAAGAAATAGGGATGATTATATTCATGACACATTTATTGCTGGAATGAAGTCTCATACAATTCGCCAGCGTTTACTAGAGAATGTTGCATTAACACTAGAAGAGGCATATAGTCAAGCCAGATCCCTGGAACTTGCATATGCACAATCATTAGCTTTCCAATCTTCATCCCAATTAAATGCAACTTCTTCCCAAAATACTCAAGCAAGCAATCAGAATACTGATTCAGAAAACTGTTTATTAGCTGCTGCTAATGAAAAATGCTATTTTTGTGGTAATCTGAGACATCCTCGGGTCAGCTGCCCAGCTAAAAATACAATTTGTCATAATTGTGGAAAACAGGGGCACTTTGCTATGGTCTGCAGGTCGAGTAAATTACAAACCAAACAAAAAAAATCAAAAGATATTATAAACTCTATTGACCTAGCAGCTTTGCCCGGAGGATTGACAAAGAGTACAGTACAAGCCCTGGTTAATGGAAAATCTGTCTCTGCTTTGATAGATACAGGGAGTTCTCTGAGTTTTATAAACAATTCTACTGCTCTTAACCTAGGTCTTCCTATAAGACCAGGTAGGGGTACTGTATCAATGGCGAATACATCAATCACATCCAATATAACAGGACAATGCTTAGTAGATCTTGTCATTCTTGATCACTGTTACAAACAAGCAAATCTTTCGGTCTTACCAGAGCTTTGTGCGGATATAATTGTTGGACATGATATTTTGAAAAACCATGAAAGTATTAAAGTAGTTTTTGGTGGAAAAAAGCCGCAGTTAACCGTATTCAGCGTGGCAGCCTCAACTGTAGAACCGGTGTCATTGTTTTCTAATTTAAAACCGGAATGTAAACCAATTGCAATCAAATATCATTGACACAGTACGGATGATTTGAAGTTTATTGAAAATGAAGTAAGTAAAATGCTTAAAGACGATGTTATAGAGCCCAGCATTTCTCCATGGAGAGCTCAAGCGTTAGTGGTTACAAATGAAAATCATAGAAAAAGAATGGTCATTGATTACTCCAAAACTATAAATCGTTTTACATTACTGGATGCTTACCCACTACCAAGAATCGATGATATTGTAAACAAAGTTGCAAATTATGAGTTTTTCAGTACTATCGACTTGAAAAGTGCATACCACCAAATTACGATAAGGAAAGAAGAAAAGCACTACACAGCATTTGAGGCATGTGGTCAACTCTACCAGTTTAAACGCATTCCGTTTGGGGTCACTAATGGAGTGGCAGTGTTCCAACGTGTAATTGACCAAGTTATACGGTCTGAACAGCTACAAGACACTTATGCTTACCTTGATGATGTTACAATCTGTGGCAAAACACAGGAGCAACACGATATAAACTTGAAAAAGTTTATCAACAAATACAACCTAACTATTAATAATGAGAAGTCTTCATTTTCACTGAAATCGATCAACTTGCTGGGCTATCATATATCTAACAAAACTATCAAGCCTGACCCCAGCCGATTGGAACCACTGAAAAATTTACCTCCGCCTAGAGACACTGCATCGCTGAGGAGGACCCTTGGTATGTTTTCACATTATGCATCACTAATACCAGATTATGCCACTAAGGTGATTCCTCTTGCCCGTACTGCATTTCCCTTGTCTAAAGCAGGGTTACAATCGTTTGAAACTATAAAAAGTGAAATAATTGGATCTGTAGTAAGCTGCATTGACCCTGAAGCACAATTCATTGTGGAAACTGATGCATCTGAGAGCACCATTGCTGCTACTTTGACTCAATCAAACCGTCCAGTTGCATTCTTCTCAAGGATACTTTCACCAGCAGAACAAAGACATTCAAGTGTTGAGAAAGAAGCACAAGCCATTGTAGAAGCACTGCGAAAATGGCGTCACTACTTGGTTGGCAAACATTTCAAGCTAATACTGATCAGAGGTCGGTAGCTTTTATGTTTGATAACAACCGTCATGGTAAAGTGAAAAATGAAAAGATAATGAGGTGGAAACTGGAACTGTCTTGTTTTCATTACGATATTGTATATAGACCTGGCAAAGATAATATGGCTGCTGATGCTCTGTCTAGAGTATGTTCTTCAATCCAAAATCAGGAAAATCTATTAGTTGATTTACATGAGTCTCTATGCCACCCAGGCATAACACGGTTGTACCACTGGGTTCGGAGTAAAAACTTACCCTACTCAATTGATGAAATCAGACGTATAACAAACTCCTGCAAAGTGTGTGCTGCTGTCAAGCCCAAATTCTTCAAACACAAAGGGACTCTGATTAAAGCCACTTCTGCATTTGAACGGCTAAATATCGATTTCAAAGGCCCTCTGCCTTCATCAAGTCGAAATCGTTATTTATTGGTAATAGTAGATGAGTTTTCACGGTTCCCTTTTGCTTTCCCATGTCCAGACATGTCATCATCTACAGTTAAATCAAAACTGAAAACCCTGTTTTCTACGTTTGGGGTTCCTAGTTACATACATTCAGACAGAGGAACATCATTTATGAGTCAAGACTTGAAAAATTACCTAAACTCGCATGGAATTGCAACTAGCAGAACCACTGCTTACAACCCAGCAGGTAATGGACAGGTTGAAAGATATAATGGTATTCTATGGAAAACGATTGAGCTAGCATTAAAATCACTTAATTTAGAAATAAATCAATGGGAGTCAGTTTTAGAAGATGCTCTTAGCTCAACAAGAACATTACTTTGCACAGCCACAAATCAAACTCCTCATGAGCGTATGTTTTTACACCCACGTAGATCTGGAAACAATGGTGTTTCAGCTCCTTCTTGGCTTCTCAATTCCGGCCCTGTCTATTTAAAAAAATTCAATCGAACATCTAAATATGAGCCACTTGTTGAAGAGGTCCAACTTCTACATGGAAATGCTGAGTATGCACATGTAAAGCTACCTGATGGAAGAGAAACCACAGTATCAACACGTCATCTTGCTCCAGTTGGAGAGTACGAAAACAGAGATCACGAAGAACAAACCGATTC